>NC_041226.1:35558911-35564123 GCF_002837175.3 Physeter macrocephalus | reverse complement strand
GTGAGGCCCGCATACCACAAAAAAAAAAAAAAAAAAAAAAAAGACTGGGTAAAAGATGTGATATATGTATACAGTGGAATATTAACCATAAAAATGAATGAAATTCTTCCTTTTGCAGCAACACGGATGGATCTAAAGAATATTATGTTTAGGGAAATAAGTCAGACACTGAAAGGCAAATACTCTGTTATCACTTCTTTGTGTAATCTAAAAATTAATACAAATTAATGTATATAAAAAACAGAACAGACTCACAGATATAGAGAACAAACTAGTGGTTACCAGTGGGAAGAGGGGAAGGCTGAGATAGGGGTATGGGATTAAGGGATACAAACTACTATGTATAAAACAAATAAGCAACAAGGATATATTGTACAGCACAGGAAACTATACCCATTATTTTGAAATAATTGTAAATAGAGTATAATCTAGAAAAATATTGAATCACTATGTTCTATATCTGAAACTAATAATATTGTAAATCAACTATATTTCAATAAAAACCAAAGAATTTGTGAAGATATAGATGATAATGATGGGGAATCAGAGGAAGACACCACTTCATGAGTCAGAAATAAGAAAATGGGTAGAACAGGTGAAAGGGCCTTGAGACTTGATGAATTTAAAACATTTTATTTCAAGATGAGTGACTCAAATTGCCATTCAATGAGATGGAGATCTACATGAAGGAGGTGCTAAGCAAAAAGTTATTGTCATTTTTTTCATAAAATTTACATGTTTGATGGACTTTGTGGCCAGTATTTTAGCTATCTAGTTGGAAAATAGAGATCTAAAGCTCAGGAGAGAAATATAAGTTGAGATTAAAACTTTAGTTATTCCTTATAAAATAAGACTGGATAAATAGAAGGAACAGATGCTAAGAAAGTGCTAGAATGAGAACTTCTGTTTCTAAAATGTTGTTTTCCATAACAGACTAAATTTCAAATTTTTTGCCTAAGTCAATTTAGTCATTATTACCCTGACTTTAGGTATCTCCCCAGTCTTATTCCCCATCAGTCACTGCCTCTCTGTTTTCAATTTTTAGTAAGACACTTCCATATTTCTACACATGCCCTCTGTTGCATGTCTTCTTTTCTGCCTTTATGCTTTTTTTTCAGACTGGAATGATTTATCTATACTGTATCCCTGTCAACTATGATTAAACCTTCAAATTTTAACTCAGATATGGCTCCTGCAGAAGCCAAGTCTTGCTCATCAGTGTTCCCATACTAACTGTGATTGTTTTCTCTTAACACCTACAAAGATATAGTAACAATGCATAAATATAAAGACTATGTCTTATTCATTGTTTTGTCATCTGTAATTACTATAGTGCTTGGTACATATAAGGTACTCAAATGCTTCTTAAATGTCACTTTGGAAAGAATATGAGAAGAAGCATGAGAATAACAATGTTAAATATCTAAGGATATATTTTAGCAGATTACCAATTAATTCATGTTCATTACAGAGAGTTTGAAGTATACAAATAAGCACAAAGAAGAAAGTGCAAACCACTTGTTAATCCTCTTCCCAGAGAAGATGACTGTTAATGATTCCATGTATGCAATTATTTTGTTCTCTGCACGTTCATGTACATGTAAATATTGTTAAATTAAAACAATATTTTTGCTTTTTAAAATGCTTCTCTGATGTTGCAAATATCATAAACATTTCTTCTACAAATAATTTATAACTAATATATTACATTGCACTGTAATATAATACCATATTTTATTTAACCAAGTACTTATTTTTAGACATTAGACTTATTTTTGTTATTATTAAGAATTCTCTATAAACAGCCTCAAAATTAAATTTTACCATATAACTGTGATAATTTAATAATGATAAATTAATTTCTCAAAATAGAATATATTTTAAGGTTTAATATATGTTGAAAATTTTTCACCTGAAGAGAGGTACCAATGTAGACTCTCTGAAGCACTGTATGAAAACTGTATCTAAGTATTTTTTCCTCTCCAAATATGGATACCATGGATTTTGTTTTATTTTTTACTCATCTGACAGACAAAATATAACCTCTAATAGTACTAGTATAATAATTATTTTGATTACTAGAGTAATGGAATATTTTAAGATATTCTATTTTATTTGGAAAATTTGTACATTTTGATCATTTACTACTATATGTTTAAAATTTTTACTTTTAGAAGATGAATATATGCAGTAACTATATTAACTTATTATTTTAGATGTACTGAACTTCTTTCAGCTTATTATTTTATTAGAAATTCATTTTTGATAATTCAATATGTCAAAGTCTCTGACAAGCCCTGCAATAGAGAATCTCATGTAACTTGACTTAAATATGTTTTCTCCAATTTTATTTTGCTATTGGATTCGATATTTTTATTAACATACATACTAGTCAATGAAACTAGCATTGTATAAAAAATAGCTTGGCATGTAATTTTCATATATGTTGGCATTTTATATGTAAAAAATTAGAAAATTTAAGAATGTCCATAAAAATAATTGTCAGAGAGATAGAATAAAGTAGAAGAAAGTAGGCTGGAAATAAGCAGAGGAGATAATTTCCAGCAAAATATGTGGTCAGAAGGATGAGATACTGTAGAGTGGTAAGACAGGATGAAAATGGTACGAGGTCACTGAATTGGGAACATAGAGAGGTTTCATTTTATATTCATTAACAATAAATTATAAATCATTATGAAAGTCTTTCTCTCATTAAAATGCCTACTCATAAAGACATGTGTAGAAGAGATTTCAAGTCCACATATATCATTTTTTTGTTTTTATTCAAAAATATGTATTACAAATATATTTGAAAAGCTTCCCTGAAGATGTCTTGATGACAGTGATAAACAATTTGTAGTGTGAAAAATATTATATTTCTCCCAAAAAGAATGGTTTTCTATCATCCACTACTGACTGGCTTTTTTGTTTTTTCTCTTTAATTCTTTGGGTAGTTCCTCGGTGTTATCTATCGCTATATACTTAGAACACAATTTAACTAAAATGTTTAAGTGTTTGAATAAATCATAGGCTTCTAATGCTATATCCTTTAAATAAAAATTCAACTGAATAGTGGAAAGATAATCAAGAATCTTCCTAAAGTATTTTGCACTTTAGAAGGTTGTTGTTGTTGTTTTCTTACTTGAGGTAGAGATTGGCTTAATCACATAAGCATAAATAGATGAAAATATAAATTTGAAAAAAATGGACATTTAAAAACATGTTTGTTTATTTATCTATGTTGAATTATAATCAGATATTATAGCACCACGGGAAAACCTTATTGGTTTCTTTGAAATATAAAAGTAGGACCTGAGGACAAGAAGCAATAGGAACACAAAGTCTTGCACATCAGAGCATCATAAGGCAAGTGGTTACAAGGCAACAGTCAGGTTTTTAATATTTCAAGATCCTTTTTATCATGGTTTCTAATATATCTACACCTTAATATTTCAGTGTATTTTAAAAACAAAGGACATTTAAACTTTTTATATGATCTTAAATTAGTGGAAATATCACCAATGTGATCTATTCTGTCATCTGGTTGATTCTCTAAGAACAAAAACGTTCTCTTTAGGGTAGAATACTTTAGATGTTAATGTAACATATACCATAATATATAAATATCCAAACCAGTAGATACAGGGTTGTTAATGTATGCTTGTGCATGTGTATGTATGTTTGTGTGTTTGTGTGTGTGTGTGTGTGAGAGAGAGAGAGAGCAACAGAAAGACAGAGGCAGAAAAATGCTAATAGATACGAATGCTATTGAAAAGGAAGAACTTGATAAGCTTATGTAAAATCTTATTTTATTGTTTAAAATATAATAAAATAATTACACAATTATATTCACAAAGTGAAGTTTTTACTTATTTTCAGTAAACTCTAAAACAGAGATCAAACACTAAAAGTTGAATTTTGTGATCTTATTCAAGAACCTAACAGACAACAGAGGATGAATATATTGACATTAGTTTTATGTCAAGACCATACTTCATTTCAGTTTCTAAAACATTTTCTATTTGCACTAGGAGAGCAGGACACTCTAGAATATATGGCTTCCTAATACATTTTTCCACTTTTTGATTTAATATTTATCCAATTGAAGAACAAATAATGATAAAAAGTCAAATGGTTGAAGAGTCTATGAAAGAAACAGTGCTTTTCAGTTCCAGCATTTTCATTCCTGATTCTTGCTTTTCAAAGGTAGATTCTTTTCATTATTTTAGTTTTTTACACCTGGTATATATTTCCATATTTCTAAACAATATGCTTATATAGATAATTCTCTTTATTTTTTTTATTGAGATATAGTTGCTTTACAATGATGTGTTAGTTTTGGCTGTACAGCAAAGTGAATCAGTTATATGTATAAATATACCTCCTCTTTTGTGGAGATATATTTTCCTTCCCATTTAGGTCACCACAGAGCATTAAGTAGAGTTCCCTATGCTATACAGCAGGTTCTCATTATTTATCTATTGTATACATATTAGTGTATACATGTCAAGCCCAACCTCCCAATTCAACTGATCCCCTCTTTCCCCCCTTGGTGTCCATATGTATGTTCTCTACGTCTGTGTCTCTATTTGTGCCTTGCAAACAGGTCCATCTGTATAATTTTTCTAGATTCCACATATATGCATTAATATATGATATTAGTTTTTCTATTTCTGACTTACTTTACTCTGTATGACACTCTCCAGGTCCATCCACATCTCTACAAATGACCCAATTTTGTTCTTTTTTGGGGCTGAGTAATATTCCATTGTATATATGTACCACATCTTCTTTATCTATTCATGTGTCTATGGGCATTTAGGTTGTATCTATGACCTGGCTATTGTAAATAGTGCAGTAATGAACATCTGGGTGCATGTGTCTTTTTCAATGTTGGTTTTCTCAGGGTATATGCCCAGGAGTGGGATTTATGGGTCATATGGTAGCTCTATTTTTAGTTTTTTAAGGAGCCTCCATAGTGTTTTCCGTAGTGGCTATATCAATTTACATTCCCACCAACAGTGTGAGAGTGTTCCTTTTGTCCACACCCTCTCCAGCATTTATTGTTTGTAGATTATTTAACAGTGGCCATTCTGACAGTTGTGAGGTGATACCTCATTATAGTTTATTTTTTTTTTTTTTGTGGTATGCGGGCTTCCCTCTGCTGCGGCCTTTCCCGTTGCGGAGGACAGGCTCCGGACGCGCAGGCTCA
>NC_041226.1:35530514-35558720 GCF_002837175.3 Physeter macrocephalus | reverse complement strand
CCAGTTCCCCTGCATCGGCAGGCGGACGCGCAACCGCTGCGCCACCAGGGAAGCCCCTCATTATAGTTTTGATTTGCATTTCTCTAATAATTAGTGATGTTGAGCACCATTTTGTGTGCCTCTTGGCCATCCCTATGTCTTCTTTGGAGAAATGCCTATTTAGGGCTTCTGCCCATTTTTTCATTGGATTGTTTGTTTTTTAGATATTGAGCTGCATGAGCTGCTTATATATTTTGGAGATTAATCCCTTGTCCATTGCTTCATTTGCAAATATTTTCTCCCATTCTGAGAGTTGACTTTTTGCCTTGTTTATTGTTTTCTTGGCTGTGCAAAAGCTTTGAGGTTTCATTAGGTCCCATCTGTTTATTTTTCCTTTTATTTTCATTACACTAGGAGGTGGTCAAGAAAGATCTTGCTGTGATTTATGTCAAAGAGTGTTCTTCCTATGTTTTCCTCTAGAGTTTTATGGTGTCTGGTCTTAAATTTACTTCTTTAATCTATTTTGATTTTATTTTTGTGTATGGTGGTAGGAAGTGTTCTAATTTCATTCTTTTACATGTAGCTGTCCAGTTTTCCCAGTACCACTTATTGAAGAGGCTGTCTGTTCTCCATTGTATGTTCTTGCCTCCTTTGTCATAGATTAGATAATCATAGGTGTGTGGATTTATCTCTAGGTGTTCTATCCTGTTCCACTGATCTATATTTCTGTTTTTGTGCCAGTACCATACTGCCTTCATTACTGTAGCTTTGTGGTATAGTCTGAGGACAGGAAGCCAGACTCCTCTGGCTCCGTTTTTTTTTTCTGAAGATTGATTGGCTATTTGGGATCTTTTGTGTCTCCATGCAAATTTTAAGATTTTTTGTTCTAGTTCTGTATAAAAAGCCATTGGTAATTTGATAGGGATTGCATTGAATCTGTAGATTGCTTTGGGTAATATAGTCATTTTGACAATATTGATTCTTCCAATCGAAGAACATGGTATATCTCTCCATCTGTTTGTGTCATCTTTGATTTCTTTCATTAGTGTCTTATAGTTTTCTGAGTACAGGTTTTTTACCACTTTAGGTAGGTTTATGCTTAGGTATTTTATTGTTTTTGTTGCAATGGTAAATGGGATTTTTTCCTTACCTTCTCTTTCTGATCTTTTGTTGTTAGTGTATAGGAATGCAAGAGATATCTGTGTATTGATTTTGTATTCTGAAACTTTACCAAATTCATTGATTAGCTCTAGTAGTTTTCTGGTGGCATGTTTAGGATTTTCTATGTACAGTTTCATGTCATCTGCAAAGAGTGACAGTTTTACTTCTTCTTTTCCAATTTGTATTCTTTTTATTTATATTTCTTCTTGATAGCCATGGCTAGGACTTCCAAAGTTATGTTGAATAATAGTGGCAAGAGTAGACATCTTTGTCTTGTTCCTGATCTTAGAGGAAATGTTTTCAGTTTTTCACCATTGACAATGATGTTTGCTGTGAGTTTGTGACATATGACCTTTATTATGTGGAGGTAGGTTCCCTCTGTGCCCACTTTCTGGAGAGATTTTATCATAAATCGGTGTAGAATTTTGTCAAAAGCTTTTCTGCTTCTACTGAGATGATCATATGGTTTATATTCTTCAATTTTTTACTATGGTCTATCACATTGATTGATTTGCATATATTGAAGAATCCTTGCATCCTGGGGTAAATCCCACTTGATCATGTTATGGTGTATGATTCTTTTAATGTGGTGTTGGGTTCAGTTTGCTAGTATTTTGTTGAGGATTTTTGTGTCTATATTCATCACTGATATAGGCCTGTAATTTTATCTTTCGTGATATTTTTGTCTGGTTTTGGTATTAGTGTGATTTAGGCCCCAAAGAATGAGTTTGGGAGTGTCTTTTCTCTGCAATGTTTTGAAGAGTTTGAGAAGGTTGGGCATTAGTTCTTCTCTAAATGTTTGATAGAATTTGCCTGTGAAGCCACCTGGTCCTGAACTTTCATTTGATGGAAGGTTTTTTTTTTGTTTTTTTTTTTTTGCAGTACGTGGGCCTCTCATTGTTGTGGCCTCTCCCGTTGTGGAGCACAGTCTCCGGATGCGCAGGCTCAGTGGCCATGGCTCACAGCCTAGCTGTTCCTTGGCATATGGGATCTTCCTGGACCAGGGCACGAACCCATGTCCCCTGCATTGGCAGGCAGACTCTCAACCACTGCACCACCAGGGATGCCCTGCTGGAAGATTTTTAATCACAGTTTCAACTTCACTACATGTGATTGGTCTGTTTATATTTTCTATTTCTTCCTGGTTCAGTCTTGGGAGACTGTACCTTTCTAAGAATGTGTCCATTTCTTCTAGGTTGCCCAATTTATTGGCATATAGTTGCCTGTAGTAATCTCTCATGATCCTTTATATTTCTGCAGTGTCAGATGTTACTTCTCCTTTTTCATTTCTAATTCTATTGATTTAAGTATTCTCCCTTTTTTTTCTTGATGAGTCTGGCTAATGGTGTATCAATTTTGTTTATCTTCTCAAAGAACCAGCTTTTAGTTTTATTGATCTTTGTGTTGTTTCCTTCATTTCTTTTTCAGTTATTTCTGATCTGATATTTATGATTTCTTTCCTTCTGCTAACTTTAGGGTTTTTTGGTTCTTCTTTCTCTAATTGCTTTAGGTGTAAGGTTAGGTGGTTTACTTGAGATAGTTCTTGTTTCTTGAGGTAGGATTGTATTGCTATATACTTCCCTCTTAGAACTGCTTTTGCCACAGCCTAGCTGTTCCTTGGCATATGGGATCTTCCTGGACCAGGGCACGAACCCATGTCCCCTGCATTGGCAGGCAGACTCTCAACCACTGCACCACCAGGGATGCCCTGCTGGAAGATTTTTAATCACAGTTTCAACTTCACTACATGTGATTGGTCTGTTTATATTTTCTATTTCTTCCTGGTTCAGTCTTGGGAGACTGTACCTTTCTAAGAATGTGTCCATTTCTTCTAGGTTGCCCAATTTATTGGCATATTTTTAGTAGCATATTGTTTAGCCTTCATGTGTTTGTGTTTTTTACATTTTTTTCCTGTAATTGATTTTTAATCTCATAGAATTGTGGTCATAAATGATGCTTGATATGATTTCAAATTTCTTAAATTTACCAAAGCTTGATTTGTGTCCCAAGATGTGATCTATCCTGGAGAATGTTCTGTGTGCAACTGTACCTTTCTAAGAATGTGTCCATTTCTTCTAGGTTGCCCAATTTATTGGCATATAGTTGCCTGTAGTAATCTCTCATGATCCTTTATATTTCTGCAGTGTCAGAGAACGTGTATTCTGATGCTTTCTGATGGAATGTCCTATAAATATCAATTAAATCTATCTGGTCTATTGTGTCATTCAAAGTTTGTGTTTCCTTTTTAATTTTCTGTCTTGATAATCTGCCCATTGTTGTAAGCGAGGTGTTAAAGTCCCTCACTATTATTGTTTTACTGTCGACTTCCCCTTTTATTGTTGTTAGCATTTGCCTTACATATTGATGTGCTCTTATGTTGAGGGCATACATATTTATAATTGTTATGTCTTCTTCTTGTACTGATCCATTGATCTTTATGTAGTGTCCTTCCTTGTCTCTTGTAACAGTCTTTATTTTAAAGTTTATTTTTTCTGATATGAGTATTGCTACTCCAGCTTTCTTTTGATTTCCATTTGCATGGAATATCGTTTTCCATACCCTCACTTTCAGTCTGTATGTGTCTCTAGGTCTGAAGTGGGTCTCTTGTAGACAGCATATATATGGGTCTTGTTCTTGTATCCATTTGGCCAGTCTATGTCTTTTGGTTGGAGCATTTAATCCATTCACATTTAAGGTAATTATTGATATGTATGGTCCTATTACCATTTTCTTAACTGTTTGGGGTTTTTTTGTATGTCTTTCTCTTCTCTTGTGTTTCCCACTTAGAGAAGTTCCTTTAGTACTTGTTGTAGAGCTGGTTTGGTGGTGATGAATTCTCTTAGCTTTTGATTGTCTGTAAAGCTTTTGATTTGTCCATCGAATCTGAATGAGATCCTTGCTGGGTAGAGTAATCTTGGTTTTAGGTTTTTTCCTTTCATCATTTTAAATATATCCTGCCACTCCCTTCTGGCCTCCAGAGTTTCTGCTGAAAAGTCAGCTGATAACCTTATGGCACTTCCCTTGTATATTACTTTTTGCTTTTCTCTTGCTGCATTTAATATTTTTCTTTGATTCAATTTTTGTTAGTGTGATTAATATGTGTCTCAGTATGTTTTTCTTGGGTTTTTCCTCAATGGGACTCTCTGCACTTCCTGGACTTGATTGACAATTTCTTTTCCCATGTTTGGGAAGTTTTTGACTATAATCTTTCAAATATTTTCTTAGGCCCTTTCTCTTTCTCTTCTTCTCTGGGACCCCTATCATTCGAATGCTGGTGTGTTTAATATTGTCCCAGAGGTCTCTGAGACTGTCCTCAATTCTTTTCATTCTTTTCTCTTTATTCTTTTCCATGGCAGTTATTTCCACCATTCTATCTTCCAGCTCACTTATCTGTTCTTCTGCCTCAGTTATTCTGCTATTGGTTCCTTCCAGAGTATTTTTAATTTTAGTTATTGTATTGTTCATCATGGTTTGTTCTTTCGTTCTTCTAGGTACTTTTTAAATGTTTCTTGTATTTTCTCCATTCTATTTCTGATATTTTGGATCATCTTTACAATCATTACTCTGAATTATTTTTCAGGTAGATTGCCTATTTCCTCTTCATTTATTTGGTCTTGGGGGTTTTTACCTTGCTCCTTCATCTGCAACATATTTCTCTGTCTTTTAATTTTGTTTAAGTTACTGTGTTTGTTGTCTCCTTTCAGCAGGCTGCAGGGTTGTAGTGCCTCTTACTTCTGTTGTCTGTCCCCAGTGGGTGAGGTTGGTCCAGTGGCTTGTTTAAGCTCCGTAGATTACCTATTTCCTCTTCATTTATTTGGTCTTGGGGGTTTTTACCTTGCTCCTTCATCTGCAACATATTTCTCTGTCTTTTAATTTTGTTTAAGTTACTGTGTTTGTTGTCTCCTTTCAGCAGGCTGCAGGGTTGTAGTGCCTCTTACTTCTGTTGTCTGTCCCCAGTGGGTGAGGTTGGTCCAGTGGCTTGTTTAAGCTCCCTGGTGGGGTGGGGGGGGACTCGGGCCTGCATTCTGGTGGGCGGAGCTGGATTTTGTCCCTCTGATGTACAGGGCCATGTCAGTTGGTGTGTTTTGTGGTGTCTGTGAGCTTAGTATGACTTTCAGCAGCCTGTCTGCTAATGGATGGAGTTGTGTTCCTGTCTTGCTAGTTGTTTTGTGTGAGGTGTCCTGTGCTGGAGTTTTCTGGCCATTGAATGCAGCCAGGTCTTGTTGTTGAGATGGAGATCTCTAGGAGAGCTCTTGCTGATTCATTTTCCTTGAGCCAGGAGTTCTCTGGTGGTCTAGCATCCTGGACTCAGCTATCTCACTTCAGAGGCTCAGACCTGACCCCTTTTTGGAAATTTGAGGTCTTCTGCCAGTGTTCAGTAGATGTTCTGTGGGAGTCGTTCCACATGTAGATACATTTTTGATGTATCTGTGGGGAGAATGTGAGCTCCATATCTTACCTCCCCACCATCTTGAAGGTTCTCCATATATCTTAATTTTTTAGTTGTCTATATTATTTATTGATATATATGTTAAGCCATATACAGGAACATAATTTTCTATTGTTTGCTCTCATTATTCAGTTTGAATAACATTACCATGATCAGGTTCTAATTTCACTTCCCATTTTCTTCTTAGCTTCTACTTAATTATTCACAAATTATTATCCTTCTTTTCTCTATGAATTTATTTTTATTAAATTATCACAACTCTATGATGAAGTTTAATCTTTACACTGTTTATCCAGAATTCTGAATGATAATAAAATTAAACAAATCTATGTACAAAAACAAGTAACTGGTAAAATATATTATGGCATAATATTATATCAATATAGTACAATTTTTGAAATTTATTTTTTAGAAAATTAACTGTAATATTACAAGAAAGAAGGATTTTAAGTACAAGTTACAGTATTAAGTTAATAATATTCTCTGTTCCTCTACCAACTAAGAAAATGAAAAACATATTTCATCTAATTTATCCAAATCATATCCAAAGTGTTTAATACATACTTAGTTGGACCACACACCTGGGGAAAGAAGAAAAGCACAAGGAAGTAGTTGAGGATACAAAAAAGGGACACATCTTTAGCTTTTAGCCCACCCCTGCATAGTATCCAATCATCCCATTCTGGTGGTTTCTAGATAGAATCTTTTGATATTAATATATGAAACCTCTTGGATGCAGTGTAACAGGAGCCACTGCTTTTACTTTTGCTGTTGTCCTTCCAGTGACATTGGCTGCAAATCATCTGCCTGAGAGCACTCCAAAACCAGCATGACCTCAATGCCAGGGCCCACCAGTGCCAGCCCAAAGTGCTACCTCCGGATGCTCCTAAAGTCACCACCATGCCTCCTACTGTTTGTTCTGTGTCCTTTTCCACAAAGCCCTTGGACAACAACAGTTTGTGTAATTTCCTAGATACTGCTGACCTCCATGGTTACCACATTGTTACTGTTAACTTACTGTTGTTCTAGATAGAACAATATTCATTTTCATCACAACAAATTCACTCTTCACTTTAGGCCTAAGCAGAGAAACTCTCTCTTTACCTCTTCTGTGTTTGTTCAGGTCAGTAAGTAGTAAATCAAATACGAAATTCGTTTTGTTTGTCTTGTTTCCCCCTGCATTGTTCTATTGTTTAATTTAGCTGTTCCTAAGATTTTTTTAAAATTTTTTTATGCTGTTTTGTACTTGATGAGCTTTCACCACGAATATTGCAATTTCTTAATATTAGAAAGATTTTAATTTTAATGGTTATATATTTATTGATTATTATGTTCTTTTATTCTTACATTTAAAAATGTATTTTAGAACTTCTTGGGACCTCTTGATTTAACCTTGTTATCTCAAACCTTAACTTTCATAGTCTTCATATGTTTATCTCTATACTGCTATATTCATCATATATTCATTACTAACTTCCAAATAACCAACTCCTTTATTTATTCTGTTTGGAGTAGAAAATAAACCATGTATTGTCATTAAGCCTTATAAATTAATTATTATGAAACATACACACATACAATTTTTAATGGGTTAGTTTTCAAGTGTGTATTTTTATATGTTCTTGATACATATGTGCATTTTTCCATAAATTCTTGTTTTTTACAGATAGTATTTTTCTTCGTATATTGTTTTAATATATATATGTATTTAACATAGTATCATTTTGTGATTATTCTAGTTTTATTGGGAGTGTATTTATCTTCTGATAATTAAAAAAAATAATTCTTAGTAATAATTTTCCTCATACTCTTTGACTCATTAGATTTTAGGTTCACCTTGTCACAAACTCTTGGTATTTTTCCTCTCTATTCATTCTTTTTCTTTCCTAATGTATTGTGTAAACTTTACCTAGATTCCTAAAATGCCCACCCAGAAACTGTTCTTAAACTGGTGGTTCAGGGTACTTGCCCCAGTGTAAATTTGAATACACTGAGCCTTAAACCAGATTCTGAAAATGCAGCTTTCTCTATCATTTACAGCACTGCCAATATGTAGCATTACAGCACTGGTGCCTCCTTAAAGTTATCAGTAAATGCTTCTTTAAGTTTCATTTCACAGGTGATATAGCTCCATCCCAGTCCCTAATTTTATGAGGTGAATCTATCTCAGGCCCCTCCTAAGCATATAAATCTTTTGGTCTCCACTATTCTGCACAAGTTCTCCACAAATTCTGCCTTGTTCTCTCTTGTAGGCTCCCAACTCTAGTTTCTGCCTACTATTGTAGGTTTCTGACCGTGATAGTTACTTAATTTTCTACTCCTATATGTTGACAAGTGGTTAAAATTTTAAGCATGGCTCTACAATGTATTTTAACTTAAAGTTTCAAATGCTTTGCTCTATTTATATCATTAATAGACTCAATTTTTTTTATTTTCCTATTTATCTTTAAGTAGTATTCTTCTCCTAAAGTATTACACATAGATGTACAGACAGAAGAAGGAATATTTTTTTTTCAAAATAACATCTCCTATGTCATATATTTTGTTTTAAAATAATCTGGGTTTACCCAAATAAATTAATGTTAATGTCCACCAAAGGATAGTATAATATTGTCTGTGTTAGCTTTATTCATAAAAGCTAAAACCTGGTAAAGGGATTCTGGTACCAGTTCCACTATAGGGGAGGGTGGTTTCCCTCATATCACCAAGCAATGCTCCTGACACCTGTTTGGTGTCCTACAGTTTAACTCAATTGTGACACTATCTACCCAGAGACAGTGTCAGATTCCATAGGTTAAGGGTTCAGTCTTACAAGACTCCCCCCCCACACACACACACACTTTGGGTGCCAGTCACAAGCCCAGGTTGTCACCTGTACTTCTGACCAACTGGCCATAAATCAGAGGTTCTTGTGATCCCTCCTTGGGATCAGTTAATTTGCTAGAGCATTTCACAGAACTCAGGAAACCCTGTGTACTCACTATATTACTGGTTTATTATAAAAAGATATAACCAGACAAAAAGGTCCATAGGGCAAGGTATGGGGGAAGAGTGAGAAGCTTCCATACCCCTAAGCACTTCACTCTTCAAGATTATCCACATGTTCATCAACGTGAAAGCTCTCAGAACCCTGTCCTTTTGGTATTTTATGGAGGGTTAATTACATAGTCATGATTGAATATGTCATGGACAATTGCGATTGATTCAACCTCCAGGCCCTCTCTCTCCTCCCTAGGTGGGAGGTGGAGGAAGTGGGACTGAAAGTTCTAAGCCTTCAATCACACATTGGTTTTCCTGGCAACCAGCCCCCATCCTGAGATGGGGTCAAAAAGTCAACATTAACATTAGAAAAGGTACGTTTAAGACTCAACACTTAGGAAATTCCAAGGGTTTTAGAAGCTCTATGCCAGAAAAAGGGCAAAGACCAAATATAAATATATTTTATATTTATATATTATATAGTATATATTTATATAAAAAGACATGTATATATAAATATATTTATATATTTCTTATATATTTATATATATTTCTAAACCACAATATCACACCTGGAAACAACCCCTTTAAATAGCCATCTATTTTTAATTCAGTAGCTTTGTATAGCAGTTTTTAAAATTGTATCATGCTTATATTATAGGCCTCACTTTCTACTCAGTGAAAAAAGATTGAAGAACATTCTTCTTTTATGAGAGAAACCAATATAATTACGAGATCTTCAATCCTTTCTTCTGAAGAACTGTTAAAATTTTAGAAAATTGAGAGAAATAAATCTCTGAATTCTATGGTATTTAGGATTCAATAGAAATATATTATTATTGAATTATAAAGACGAATTGAAAGAATGATTGTGTTAATCATTGGCTTATTCATAATTTTTCTCCTTCTGTTGTCACAATTGTATGATGAATAACCTATTATTTCCACTGTCATTAATGGATGTCTGTATACTTATTATTATAGCTAAAATTCTGCCTCTGTACACCAGTACCAAATTTAATCTCAGAGACAGAGTTTTGGGTTAAGTAGAAAAGAATAGTTTTATTGCTTTGCCAGGCAAAGTGAGACACTGTGGGCTAAGGCCCTCAAAACTGTGTGTCCCAACCTGGAGGGGGTAGTGAGGAGTTTTATCGTAATGGTTCAAAAAGGAGGGCGTGATCATCTCATGGACATTTTTCTGATTGATTGGTGGAGAGGTAAGTGGCAGTCAGTATCATTAACCTTCTGGTTCCAACTGGTCTGGGGTCTACGTGCTTGTGGGTAGCATACTGTTAACTTCTTCCACCAGGTGGGGGTTTCAGTATCTGCAAAACAGATCAAAGACATTGTTATGTATATCCCTTGAGGGGGAACTAGAACCCTGCCCCATGGTTGCACTGTTGTCATTCTTTGTTGTTGTTATTGTTTGTTTTTTGACTCTTCCTCCCTTGTCTCTACATCCCCTCCCTTCCCTAATTAGCAACTGTTTGAACCTGCTTGTTGGAACTCAGAGAAGGTCACGGAGGCTGAATGAAGCCTGTTTCATGTAATCAGGAAATGGGGGAAAACAGAAAGGCTTTTGTTCCCAGGAGCCCCACAGGGTCCTCCTTGTCTTCAAAAGTTGAAGCAAAATATATTGATAATTAGTCAAACAGATCAAAGACATTGTTATGTATATCCTTTTAGGGGGAACCAGAACCCTGCCCCAAGACTGCACTAGTGTTTCTCAACTGTTCCTCCCTTTTCTCTTCATCCCCTCGCTTTCCTGATTAGCAACTGTTTGAAACTGCCCTTTGGAACTCAGGGAAGGACATAGAGGCTGAATGAAGCCTATTTCTTAAAAAAAACAAATGGGGGACACAGAAAGGCTGTTGTGCCCAGGAGTCCCACAGGTTTCTGCTCAGTTTCACTATTACTTTATTTATATTTCTTATAAAAGAATATTTATCATCTACAAATTTGATAATAATAGGGGAAAAAATTTTAAACTTGCTTCATAGAAGCAGTCCTTTTTTCGCATAGAGTAATACCCCATGTATTTGAAGAAGTTTGCTACACATTATACAAATAGAAATTTTATCCGACTTTGTTATTTCTTTCCATTTTCCTCCTCTGTACAAACCTGAAAAGTAAGAACAGCTTTACCTCCTCAAATACATATTGTTTCTACATAAATTATTTTTTAAATTTTATTTTATATTAGAGCATGGTTTATTAAAATGTTGTGTTAGTTTCAGGTGTACAGCAAAGTGATTCAGTTATACATATACATGCATCTATTCTCTTTCAAATTCTTTTCCCATTTAGGTTATTATAGAATATTGAGCAGCATTCCCTGTGCCATACAGTAGGTCTTTGTTGGTTATCTATTTTAAATATAGCAGTGTGTACATGTCAATCCCAAACTCCCAATCTATCCCTCCCCCAACACTTCCTCCTTAGTAACCATAAGTTTTTTCTCTAAGTCTGTGAGTCATTTTCTGTTTTGTAAATATGTTCATTTGTATCATTTTTTTAGATTCATCATATAAGCA
The DNA here is from genome assembly GCF_002837175.3 of Physeter macrocephalus. NCBI lineage: Eukaryota > Metazoa > Chordata > Mammalia > Artiodactyla > Physeteridae > Physeter > Physeter macrocephalus. The sequence continues at coordinate 35,547,617 of NC_041226.1, read as the reverse complement.
ATATCATATGATATTTGTTTTTCTATGACCTACTCCACTTAGTATGATAATCTCCAGGTCCATCCATGTTGCTGCAAATGGCATTGTTTCATTCTTTTTAATGGCTGAGTAATATTCCATTGTATATTTGAACCATATCTTCTTTATCCATTCATCTGTTGATGGACATTTAAGTTGCTTCCATGTCTTGGCTATTGTAAACAGTGCTGAAATGAACATGGGGTGCATATATCTTTTTGAACCATGTTCTTCTCTGGATATGTGCCCAGGAGTGGGATTGCTGAGTCATATGGTAGTTCTATTTTTAGTTTCTCAAGGAGCTTCCATGCTGTTCTCCAGAGTGGCTGCACCAATTTACACTCCCACCAAGAGTATAAGAGGATTCCGTTTTCTCCACACCCTCTCCTGCATTTATTGTTTGTAGATTTTTTGATGATGGCCATTCTGACTGGTGTGAAGTGATATCTCATTGGAGTTTTGATTTGCACTTCTCTAATAATTAGTGACGTTGAGCATCTTTTCATGTGCTTCTTGGTCATCTGTATGTCTTCTTCAGAGACCTGTCTATTTATGTCTTCTGCCAATTTATTGATTGGATGTCTGTTTGTTGTTTTATATTGAGCCACATGAGCTGTTTGTAAATTTTGGAGACTAACCCCTTGTCAGTTGCATTGTTTGCAAATATTTTCTCCCATTTGGTGGGTTGTCTTGAATCATTACAGCAAATATATTAAATATGGTGCTATAGTTGATTTTATCTTCTTGACTTTCAGAATTGCCTTCTGTATTTACTCTTTGTATAGAATATCACATAGAAGGTGCAAAATTACTTTTTTGTCGTTAACTTTTTATAGAAGTTTGGTATATAACTGTGCCTGTATTAATCTAGAGTTTGTATAGTTAAATATGAAAAATAGAAAAAATATTTTCTCAATTATTTCAATTATTTTAGATGATTTTAATATTTAGATATTTGCTAGAATCACCTATATACTTTGTATGCTATCACTTTTTCTCAAAAATGAATGAGTAGACGCTTTACTTGTCTTTTTCAACGAAGAAAATAAGAAAATGAGGTTAAAAAAGATTCAATATCTTGAAGGGTCCAAGCAATTATAAGAATGCTGAAGAAAGACCATCTTTATGTTTTCATGTTCTTTGACGTATACTATCCAATACTCCATCCCCTTCTCCCCACAGTGACATAACTTCTTGTCAATGTTTTAAATCATTTTATAAACAAAAGGGTATAATTGCTATGAGTAAGATGTGTGCAATTTCACAAAAGTATTCCAGTGGAAATTCATTGATTCAAATTCAGTTCATCCCTCTTAGCTGTTAGAATTTCAGCAATGGTGATCCTCATATAAATATATGTTCCACTGACCCATTGTGTAGAGCAGCATGAACGAAACAGCAGGTTTTGCAATCACATAAAGGCGCTTGAGTAGTAATTCTCTTCAATACCACCACATTCAATGATATAGGAAAATAATTTTATACTCTATATATTAATATCCAAGGTATAGTAAATTACTTTAGAAAAAGAGTAAGGAAATAATTATTTCAGAAAATTTTAATGATATCCATTTATTGCTAATTAAGATTTGGTGACAGTTGGCTTGCCCCATGTCTTGAAATTTATATATATTAAAGTTACTCTTTCATTTATAGGGTAAATAAGTTTATAGTGTAAATAAGTTTGCAGTGGAAATGTTACTTAAAATGAAACAAAATTAAAATAATCTATTTAAAACACTGTCAAGTTTTAAAGACACTCAAAACATGTAATTGGAAAGGTAATAAAGATACATGATTAACATTCATTAACTTAGACTCACTTAGGACTTCTACACAGGCATACTTAAAATAAATGTAGTTTTTAATTTTTAGACAAGGTAAATAATTAAGATTAGGTTCAGTTACATATAATAATAAAAAAATAATAATTGGCTTAAACAAGAAAAAGACTTACTTAAATATGTCCCATTAAATATGTCTGGAAGTCTAGTAGTCTATAACTTGTAAGACAGCTCCAAATCCGTTAGAGACACAGGCTACTTTCAATTCTCTGCCCTGTCAGTTGAGATCTGGCCCTTTCCTTGTTGTCCAAGATGATTGCCACTCCTTCAACAACATATCCAGTTCCAAGCAGTGGAGTGAGGGGAAGAAGAGCACATTCTCTCTCTTTCTTTTACAGAGATCTTTCTGAATCACTGCATTGTCAATCAGGTTTTAGATACACTGAAAATGATAAAGAATGTTGGAGTGAGCAATTTTTAATTTTTATGATAGTGAAATAATATAACTACATTTTGTTGTTGTTGTTGTTGTTGTATGTGGTAGGCGGGCCTCTCACTGTTGTGGCCTCTCCCTTTGTGGAGCACAGGCTCCGGACGCGCAGGCTCAGTGGCCATGGCTCACAGGCCTAGCCGCTCTGCGACATGTGGGATCTTCCCGGACCAGGGCACGAACCCGTGTCCCCTGCATCGGCAGGTGGATTCTCAACCAGTGCGCCACCAGGGAAGCCCATAACTACATTTTTAACAGCTTAGTAGGTCATGTAAACTACTATTTTGTATCCAAAATAAATTATTACAATTACAGAATATGCTAATTTTGAGGATTTATTTTTCTTTTAAATAAAGGAAACTTACTACTGAATCTTGGTAACCATAATGTTTTTTGTTTTCAAATTTCTTTGCTAAGGATGCAGAGAAAAAAAGAAATATTTCTATATTTATTTATATCTGTTATTCTGTATTTTATTATGTGTCTCTGTGGGAGGTATGTAGGAGAACAGTGGGAAGGATGCTATTCTGAGTAGGACTTGAGAGTGTGCCCTGGTAGCAGCTCTCTTGCCCTAATTTTCCACCTCTTCAGTCCCTGGCATCTTTCTCCCACTACTCAGCTCCAAGAATCTATCTGTACCATGGCTAATTCCATGCCTCTTCACATAAGGACGGACTCGGTCCTCTGACTCTGACTCTGGAACATCAAGTCTTTACCAGATATTAGTGGAGAGGCTATTTTGCCCAGGATTCACTGAAATCAAGAAGAAAGAGAGGAAACTGATCCAGTGAGAAGTAGGGAGATGGTGAAAGCTGTATCTGTTTGCTTTGTGATTTACTGAAGAACAAAATACTCATAAATGTGTTGATTTCTCCAATGTCATCACACAGGAAGAAATATGTATTTTTCCTATTGAAAATACTTTGACTCAATTCTAAAATGACTAGTATAGCTTTCCTGTGTTTAGGATAATTTAACTACTTCCTGAGACTGATCTTAATCATAAGGAATGCCACACAGTCTGGGCTATAGTGAGAGGTTGCCACCAACACAAATAAATTGCTTTTGGTTGCATAATGTCTTCTCTGATCCAAAGAAAAATGATGTATGAATTGATTGCTCAAAAAAAATAGTATTTATTTGTTATGAAATATGATACATTTTTAAAATTTGGAAAATTTACAAAATTTAATATTTGGAAGAAAGTACTAAAGCAATTTTTAAAAGTAGTGTTATTTATTTATTAGCTAGAGAGTTGATAAGGTGTTTTTAATGAAATGGTTCAAATTTGAGACAAATCATGAAGTTCTCAAAGTGGATTTTGAATTACTTTCTATAAGTAAAGCTTGTGGTATAGTCTTACAGTGCTTTTCTACTATGCTATTCTATAATTGAAATTAGTTTTTCTTTTTTAAAAGACTTGATATTTCATAAATTTTGTGAGTAATTTGGCTGCTGAGTCAGAGGCTCATGCTGTATTTAGTTTACCTTTTCAACCACATTTCTAAGTACCCTAGATGTGGTTTTTCAAAATATGCATTTTAAAATGCCTTTTGAATCCCCTCAGTATAATTGTAAGTACTAAATGGAGAGAAAAAAATGAGAAAGTCCTTTGTAATATATTTAACATTGTATTAAGAAAGAAAATAAATTTCCTAAAACTAATTAATTAATATTCAAAAGCATGTTTTGATCAAAAATATGTTTTTGGTGTTAGGAAGAAAATATCTAATTAAAGATAGTAAAATATAGTTGAAATATCAAGTGTTATTTAAATTCTAAATTATATCTTTTTTTTCATTTTTTTCTTTTTACTCAAAGGATCAAAAGTGCTCTCTCATAAGATACCATAAACAGATTTTATGGATAAATTTGTAAGGCATAATCAATTCAATTATAAGTATGTGAATTAATAAAAAGAAAACTCCAAGTATATGTATATATATATATATAGAGAGAGAGAGAGAGAGAGAGAGAGAGTTCCTTATTTGATAAACTTCTATTCATTTAATATATTAATTATGTGCAATTTTAATGTAAGAATTTCAAAAAGAAAAAAAATATAAGCCTGGAAAATAAATATTATAACATTTCTAACAGTGTGGGGTTGGTATTTGTAGTTTTGACATAATATTCATTTCCCCCTTTTCAGCAAAAGTACTTGAATATTTCTTTATAGAACAACACTTTTGCTCTGAAGAATTTTGCTTACTCAACTCACAGAGGTGAGTGTGTAATTCGAAGCTGGTTTGTCACAGTCTAGCTACAGTGAATGGATTGTAGATAGATATACAACCATATTCACTGTAGATTTGTACTTTTACATTCAATAATTAGAGAACAGAAAAAAAAAAAAAAACAGCATTAGAGAAATCCAAGTAACAAAGGCCAGCTGTGATGTAAGGAGGGCCTGGACAAGAGTAAATGGCAATACATAGGTAAGGGGAAGTTACAGGTGGATTCACATAACCTAGATTGAACAGACAACCTAAAGTTGTATTCAGCTGAGCAGTATAAAAATATAGTATAACACTTTTTCCTTTAACCTTTTACTCATGTTACTTTAATCAAAGCAATATGCAAAAACGTAAAATATAAAGAGATGTTTGTATAGTCTATATATTTTCTGGATATATGCATTGTCAGTTTTGTTCATATACATTTGTTAAAATGGTGTAACTGAATCAAGCAGCAACAACAATTAGCTGTCTCTACTGGGCCTTTGACTTAATGACTTGAGGTTTCTTTTAGGGAATTAAACAAAGATGACTTTGATTTTATTGTGACAAATATTTGTGGAATGATAAAAATTCCTCTTTTTAATTATAAGATGTATACTTATTAGCATAAAGAAAAAGCTTCACTTTGAAGCTTTTTGAATGGTCTACACGGATCTCATCCTAGGCTGAAAAAGGTAGACATTGGTCAACGTGGTCTAAGAATAGAAAACAGACATCATTTCTCTGGATTACACATTTCAGCTGAGTTGATTTTATTAAACCTTTCATTAGCTTCATCAAGTCATGTAATCAAGGGAGATCAAGGGAGAATGTCAGCTTTAAGTGGAACATATTTTCTGCAAGCAATTTTTAACAAATACTTGAAAGTTCAAATGTTTAATATCCATATACATTTTCTGTAAAAGGTCATTTTTATGTCTAATCATGGTTTAATTTATTTCTCTTTTAACTATATTACAACCAAAAGATCAATGCTTCTTCTTAAATAACCCAGGACATTTTTGGCTATTTTTACAACATGAGTTTTGTGATGAATCCAGCTTGTTCAAGACAATTTTGAATATAAAATTTAAAATGTTATACCTATAGAACTACACATTTGAATAATTTTTGACATCTTTGATCAAATTAGGACAAAACTGTTATCTATTCTTCATCAAAATTTTTCTTTTTTCACCATAATTTTGTTGCCATTAACTTTTACTCATTAACTTATTGAAGTCAATTCAATGAATGTTTATACAGTCCTTAATACAGGAGCTGCTGAAGGAGACAAAAATGATGAACCAGGACTGTTCAACCAAATTTTCTTACAGTGCTGAGTGAAGAATGTGTTATTATGAGATATAAGTAGCATGTAGGAGAGATTCATCTTTTCTCATTACATTAGGGAAGATTTATAGAGGAGCAGAGGAGGAACCCCTTCTTGACACTGAAAGATGTTCAAGTCACATCCATACATTCAGTGAGAAATATTTAGCCATATCTTCAAAAATGGTAAAAGTTATCTTTCTGAATAATAATTATACATCTAGAAGTTAATTTCTAGAAAAGTTGTAATCATAAGTACAAGATTGCCTCATTGAATATATTATTAAAAATTAAAAATAAAAATTTTGTTTTGTAATGAATGCTATAGCCAAATGAAAGCACATTATTCATCTATCAATGTGAGCTAGAGGAATCTATCTGTACTGATTTAAAATGATATCCAACATATATTAATAAGAAAAAAGCTGATTGCCAAAGATTATGGTTTTACTTATATAAATAAGCATATACATAATCACAACCAGAGGAATTTATAGCAACTCAATAATTGTATTTTTGTGTTGTAATTTGGGAGAATATCACTTTGTACAACAAATATTTTATGAATCTTTGAATTTTTGACGGTACATGTATTACTTTTGGTATCAGAAAACTGTAAAAGGCTTTGAAAACTTTTCCACCTATTTCTCTCTTTCTTTATAGTGAAACTTAAAGGGTATTCCTTATTTTTCTTTGGTTCTTCATCTCTCATTTCTTCCACAAACTAGGCTTTCCTTCATTATTTTATCTCACTATAAGATTTCAAGAGAAAGAAAATAAAAGAGAGAAGGGGGGGGAAGAGAAAAGGAAAAAATTATTATTTTTTCAATGTAAGTTAAAATGAATCCTTCCAGCCTTTATTTGAGAGTACTCTTCTACATTGAACTATTATACTTTTATCTTCTTTTTTTTTTTAACTTTTCCTATCTTCTTGCTGACTCCTTTTTGCTTTATGTCTGCTTTTGGCAGTAACAAAAACATGTGATGCTCACACAACATTCTTTACCATTCTTGATACCTGCTAACTGACTTTCAACTTTGTTCAGCTATTCACCTCTTCCTTTCAATCCTCAGGAGATATTTACTCCAACCCAACACAGAGGTAGATGCTGAATGGACTGGACCAATCAGAGTGGATCCATTTCCTGGTTAACATCAAGGGTGGCCATGTGTTGTGGTCCTATTCAATGAGATTTTAAAACATATCTGAGGTCACAGATATGAATGGTTTTCTATATATTTTATTTTTTAACATCTTTATTGGAGTATAATTGGTTTTTTATATATTTTAATATGTGACCTGTAACTGCTACAGGACCTTGTAACCATGACAGAGTCACTGTGAGGGCAGAAAAAATGAGGATGTTAAAGAACAAAGATGATGAGAGTGTTAAACCATCACAAAAAGAAATCTAGAAAACTGCCTTCCAGTTCTTGTTCTTTGAGGCAATTCATTTTCTTGCTATTTAAGCCAATTTAAATTGAGGTTTCCAGATACTTACAGCCCAAAGCATCCTAAGAGAATGGTGACATCCTATAGAATGCCTCATTCATCACCCATCATCCTGCTATCAGCTCTCTGAGTAGCCACACACAAAGCCACAGCCTTTGGAACTGTAACTTCTAGATCTCTAGCTCAGACTTCTCTGCTAAATACATATTGACAAATCACAGTGCCTGCTAACTCATGTGTACTTTATTTTTTTTTCACTGAATTTGTACACTTTAAATGACTGAATTATATAGCATGTGAATTGTACCTCAATAAAGATGTTAAAAGAAAGAGAAATAGAATCAGTAAATATTGGGTCTGAAGCTTTAATCTACTCTAATTCATTCTAATCTGACTCATTCCACCACAATTTTGAAAACATTTTTTCCTATCATAAGCATACAATCTTAACAGCTCTCAGGTATATTCAAGCTAAGAAAAATGTAAAAATACTTGAGTTCATGAGCTTTCTTGTGAGGATTAAACAGGGGCTTGAATAGCAAGCTACTGTACCTTTGAATCTATTTGTTTATCTTGCAAGAAATTTAAGAAAATAGAAATTTTGTTGCAGAAATAAATTCAAAGTTCATAAGCAAATGTTGTAAAGAAATTCACACAATAATAATAAAAATAATGCAATAAACTGTCAAAGACCAGGAAAAAATAATAAAGATGAGAAGAAATACTCCAAGTTTGAATCCCAACTCTGTAACTTTCTAGATGGATGATATTAGGCAAAACACTAACCATTCCAAACTTTGTTTCTCTCCTACATGAAATGGAGGTTTTATAATATGCAAGGTTGTTTGGAAGATTAGAGATAATGTGTACAAATGCCTGGCACATAGAAGGCACTGAGTGAATGGTAATAATTATGGTAAAGGATGTACATTGAGGCTCTACCATTAGTCCAACATATTATGCATATTATTTTATTAATATTGAGAAAACTGCAGTAGTCAGGATAGGCTATTATGTTGCAATATCCAACAACCCCAGAGTCTCAATGGCTTCAAAAAGAGCTAAAGATTTATTTCTTACTCAATTTACATATCCATAACAGGTTGCCTTGGGGCTCAACCTTGTGCCATCCTTACTCTAGATAGGACTAATCTAAAAAGCTAGTATTTCATGAAATAGTTCTGATCACATGGGAAAAAAGTGTGGTCAATCACACACAGATTCCTAAAATGTATAACTGGAGATGACACATGCTACTTTGGATTCCATTTTACTGGCTGAAACAAGTCACATGGACATACCTACCTTCAAGGGAGTAGGGAATTACATTTTAAACATGTGCATAGAAGATGATAAAACAGAGTATTTGTTAACAGCCTTAATGATTACCATAAACCTTATGAGGGAGATTTTATTTATTTATTTATTTATTTATTTATAACAACTGCTATGTGTATTTTATAGTCAATAGGAGAAATAAATTTTCTACTCTCCGATCTCCAACTTCAGTCAGAAGCTTAGGAATCATCTTAAATTTATCTTTCACCCTCATGTATTTATCTTTCTAACCTGCAAATTATGTTAACTCTACCTCATTAATATATTTTGTCTCTCCAGAGGTATTATCATATAGTGGTCAAAAGCATGGATTCCAGAGCCAAACTTCTTGGGTTTAAATTCTATCTTGGCCACTTTCTTGCTGTGTACTAGCTGTGATATTGAGTGAATCACTTAACCTGTCTGAGCTCCACTTTTTTCATCTGTAAAATGGGATGGATGGCCAAAATTATACATATCATATAAGGCTGTAGTATAAATTGAAAGGGGTTATAAGTGTAAAACACTCACAACAGTGTACAGCACTTGAAAAATACTCAATACATATCAGCTATGGTGATTTATTTACTTTGTGATGTTTAGCCTCCTCACTTTATTCCAATTGCTCTTGTCTCACACCATTTCTCATCTGAGTTACAGAGCTACACTTTCCCATTTCCTTTATCAATTACTTTCAATCCATTCTCATGTTCCGAGAGGTCTCATCCAATTCTTTCTTCAGTCAGGGACCTATTTCAGCAAAATCTGTTCACATAATCACCAGCATGGACTCTTTTCATGACTCTCATTGCCAATGGCATAAAATCTAAGCTCTGTAGCTCAGCAAGAAATGCCCTGCCACTCCTCCATAGGTATCTTCCCTACTTTCTCTTTTCCAGACTAGACTCTCTCAAACTCCAAGGCATTTGTAGGTGCCATTCCTGATCCCCAGAGAGCATTTCTCTCTTTTCCTTATGATTGTCACAAATTTGTCTTTGAGGATCAGCCAAGTCACCATTACTTCCAAGCATTCTTCTTTATCTCTTCAGGACTCACTAGACATATATGCTCTGTGCATACTTGAATCTCTAGAACATCACTTTTTCTGTATTGCAAATATTTCTTCATGTGTATTGACTGTATATTTTTTCTTGTTTTTCTTAGGATACAGGCTAAGTGAAGCCAGATATTTTGCCTTTGATCTCTGTATCTATAGGGTCTACCATATTGATGGGCACATAACAATCATTCAATAAATGTGTTAAAAGAAGAAAATAATGAGCTATGCCTAGCCCTTAGTTTCTAGTTATCTGAAATCTATTAGCCTAAAATTTACCAACACAATTCAAATGCCACCACACTAACCCTAATCTTTCTTCCTTGGAAATCATTAAATCTATGTAATTAAGTAAGCAATTAATTTAAATGTATTTATGGAAAACTCTTATTTATTATATAAATTCATTCATTAAGTTCATTCAAGAAACATTTACTGAATAACTACTCTATGCCAGACTCTTTTATAGGAAGTAAGAACATATTAATGAACAAAAATGACAGAAACTTCTTGAAGCAGCTTATGTTTTAATATGTTGTGGCAGAAAATCTTTTACTACTATCTGTTAGTTCCAGTTTTTATCTTGTCTTTCCAAGGAATATTATAATCTCCATAATATTCGGAACATTTTTCACACTTTGTAGTCTCCAAAAGGCAATATTATTGTCCCTTGAATTTAAATATTTTCTTTCTCAACCACTATTTCCTGTCTCTCTCATTCTCTTTTTCTTTCTTTTTCTTCTCTACTTTTTCCTCACATTTTCTCATTCTTCCTCAAAAGTATACATGTATTCAATTATATATAATTAAACTGTATAATTTATCTCAAATTTCACATATATTTCAACTATTCCATTCTGCTTTTCAGACATTTGAGAATTTTGTATTTCGATACTGAGAAATTGGGAATAAGCATTGATAATGAGCATATAAAATTTCACCATAGTAGTGTTTTCCCTAATCATGTGCTGCTTTGTCCTGAAATTTGACCTGATGAAGTTCCCTTTGAGTCTATTGCTGATGACTCCTGTATCACAGATGCTGCATAGGTGTGGTTGGTAAAGTAGGTAAATGTGCTTACCTGAGTTTTTCCTATTGAGTTAAAAATGAAAATGAAGTACTTATTGCCTATCTCACAATAGACTAATATTTAAATCACAAAATTCATGAACAGGATCAAATATGCAATTTTCATTTAGGTAGGGAGTGTGACAACCATAAACAAGTTCTTCAGCTTGTTGGTTTTAATTTAAATAATCCTGTAATATGAAGATTATTAAGATTACCACTTAACAGTTTTGTTTCTAAGTACATTGTACTCTCTTAAGTGTGTGTATGTGAGTGTGTGTTTTTTTCCCTTAAATTAAGAAAATCAGTGATTCTCATTCCCTACTTCATAACCCTCATGTTAAATTCTGATAAGAGAGATCACAATGAAGGGAGTGTTTTAAAGGCCTCCTTAATGGTTATAGGATTAATACTGAACTGTTCTTCTTGTTTAATAAATTACATTGATCCAGATGATTCCAGGGAAGAAAGTAAAATTTTAAATAATGTGTAAAGTTATTTGGGGGTTACTTGACATAAGGTGACAAGATTCTATTTTTGAAGTCAGGCAGGGGGTATGTAAATTCCAAAGTTATATGGAGATAATGTTTCTCAAATTTTTTGGACTTTTTAAAATATTCTTATACTAAAAGCAATACAAATTGAATTAGTGAAAAGAGTATTAGTATTCTGTAAATAAAATGGCATTACTTGAGGTTATTCCACATTGGCTCCTATATAAAGCAAAGCTAAGAACAATTACAATGATATAAATTATGCCAGACTTCCCTAGGGTGTGCTGAACAAATTCATATAGGAGTAGAAGCTCAAGTATCAAAAGAAAATAGGAGTAGTAGACCTATTCCCTCAAGAGGAGTTTTTTTTTTAAAGCCTCTAGTAAATGATGAAATGTGAGCAGCAATACTATTAATATTTAAAGAATTAATTTATTTTCTCTTATTACATAACCTAACTGAATGGGTATAGGATGAGAATAGCAAAATCCTTTTTTGAAGAAATGCTCAGATATGTTTGAAGTAATATATTGTAGAACCTATATATAAAGAGACCTCATAGACTCCTAATTTACCTATGTAAATAAAATCACTTAAATATTTTATCATTCTTGGAATAAATATTGTTAATAACAGAAGCTGGAAAACAAATTACTTTGTCACCCATTTTTTGACCTTTAAACCAAGCTTCCTTAGTCTAATATCTTGGCACATTTGTGGACTTTTAGTCAATAAATAAACAAATATTTGTGGAATAGCATCAGGCACCATAACAGGCTCAGGGGAATCAGAAATGAATTTTTAAAAAGCCTCCTCACTTGTAGACTTTACATTCTATGGAAGAGAAAAGACAATAAACAAATACGTATGATACATAATGGTTGATTGTGAGTGTAGTGGAGAGAAATGAAGATTAAGAGTAATTTTCATCTTAATGAAGATTAAGAGAAGGGATTTTCATTAAAATATCTTCTCTTTGTTCTATGATTGTGTGTCCAACTTTTGTAGCAAGATGCCATTTTTAGATTACGTGGAAACTTTCTGAGGTACTTGAAGATGGTGGAATTAAGAGAAGAAAAACTACTTAATGTCTATCAGTGCCCCATGAACATGTTGGAAAACAATGGAACATACAACTGAAGTAAAAAGACCTATGTGGCAAGGATGCCTTGTGGCAGAAGTGGGATGCCAGCTGGACTGTGAATAAAAATAGAATATAAGTAAGTGTACACCATGAACAAACACCCGAGTCAACATGTTCAGAATATTCAAAGTACAAGTCTGGGTGGAAGAAAGCATATCATGGAATGATTGGGTAGGATAGAGAAGTTTTTAATAAATTATAGAAACTTTGGATTATATCAAATTAGATTCAAAATTTATAGTCAATTAATTATGTCTTTACACTGTTACAAATTGAAAACAATTCTCTTCCTTGCGATAACTAAAGCTGGAGCAACAATTGGAGATTTTTAGACAAATCTTAATGTGTCCTGGGTCATGACTTTAGTTTTCTTTAATTAGAAGAGGCAGCTTGCTCTGTAAAACATATGTGAGAGAAATAACCTAGTTTATAGTTTTGATTTTTTCACTGCAATTATTCAGCATAAGTTATTGGGCTTGTTTCTTATTTTGTATATGTGGCTTAAGAGGAATCTATACCAAAGACCAGGTGTATACTATGCTGAAGAAACAACTTGTGAAACTCAACATAAGTGAAAATACTTTTATTATAAAGAAGTTTTAGAGGAGTTTCTCTCACTCAACTCTCCTGGACATAGTTAATGCTTTACTTAGTTTACCCTAAATTCTTTCCTAAATTAATTGACATTCCTGTATAGACTGTTATGCCTCTATATGGAGAGATTTCATATGAAAAATGATATGACTTTTTTTAATGAAAATTGAAACACTAAATATAGAAAACTAGTGAAGCTGATTGTTCTGTAGACTTGAACTTACATGCCCTTCAAAGAGAGAACTGATCTCATTATTTAACAGCTTATAGACAGTTCTAATGAACAAAAATTGCATTGTTTTGAGTCTTCATTTGCAAATGACAAATTTTCAGATTTTATTTCTTGGCACTGATGCATACTCAAGTTGAAGTCATTTAAATCAAATAATTGTGTTTCTGGAAAAGAGAACACTGCTGGTAAAGTTAAAAGGAACACTGAAAGTTCCAACATTTAAAGCCTTTATTTAACCCAGGTCTAGACTAAACAGAGGAACTCATTATAAGGTAATGAGTGACATAATACTGCCTCTTACACTTGGAACACTTGCCTATTTTATTATATAATGAAATTAAAGTCACTATTTAAAGCTTACTGGAATGATAGATTTTAAAACTTTGTTTCAACATGTAATGTGCTGATCAGTATAGGTATGTGAGGTGTACTGTTTTAATAAATTACTATTATCAACAAAATTTTTATTTCACAAACAGCTTTTTAATTTACATCACAAATGGAAGCATTTATTTCTTTATCAATAGCAAGTTATTGACTTATATCTCAAAAAAGTCAACAAGTACCACGATATACAAGCAATGACAGTGAAAAAAATACCATCAAAGGAGAACTAATTACAATGAGGGAAACTTCAAATTGCCCACATCTCTGTAATCAACAGTGCTAAGAAATAACCAGCACACCTACAAATACAATAATCAGTGACAGAAATACAGAAATGTAATCATCAGCGACAGAAATATGAAAACATTACCACAGCAAGAGAAGTTTGGAACAATCATGTAACTCTTTAATGAAGTGTTGGTACAGTTTATATATATTTTATGTCCATGAAGAGACTTGGAAAGCTGGCTATCAAATTTACAAATAGCTGTTAAACTGCCCAAATCATGATTGTTATACAAATCCCAGAATTCTGAGTACTGGGATTGGAGATAAGGTTTGCAAATCCTCATAAAAGTAGTATATTATCTTAGCCAAAGGCCTTCACTTCATAAATCTTTCTCTACCTTTTTTTTTTCTTTAGTATGGCAAAAGGCCTCAGTATTGCATCTCTGTGTGACACCCAGGTATCTAACGATGTCATACAACTATCTTAGGCGTTGTAAGTGGCTTTATTCTGAGTTGCAGCCAGATTTTGAAGAGTAACAGCTGGTACTTGTCTAATTTAATGCATTCAGCTGCTCTCAACTTCTACAATAAACATTGTTAACTCTTTATTACAACCATGTGTCAAAATATCTGAACTAAAGAAGAAAACTATACAATTGAATACTTGTCTCAAGGAAGTATCGGTTAATTCTGATTGTATAAACCTAATAATTTGCCTGATTTACATTTCCTTCTACCTAAAGTGATCAAGAGGGTGTCTGTCTGGTGATAAGCTGACACTTATCTGAATATTTTATGGAATTCAAGCATTCCTTAAAAGTTCTAGGATGACCATATAATTATCATTCCAACTATATCTCTTTTGATAAGAGAGTGGACACTATTAATAATTACATAAAAACATTCAGCACACTCCATAGATAAAACACCTACAGTCCAAATTTCTACTTATCAAAAATTACAAGACTTATGGAAAGTAATTAAGAACTTAAGGAATGGAAATAACTTAATTCCTTGTGTTCTTTTCAGTTCAGAGACAGGAAAAACCATATAATCGAAATCTGACAAATTTTTTCATGTCACAGAGCTTTTAAGTACTTGATAATTTGAAAGAAATTGTCAAAACCTACTTCACAATTCTCAATTCTTCATGGTTGAGGGATCTTTAAAATCTAGAAACAGACTTTCATCTTAGAACCAGGCAAATTTTCCTTCCTAGAAATAAGACAAATATTCCTGCCTTATTCTCCTAAGCTTATCAAATCTGAATAGAAAGAACAAGGCATTAAAGCAAAACAGGAAGGATTTGAATTTCTGTTTTTTTAACTGCTATGAATTTTTAGTTAATGTTTTGTTGATTAAATACTTATATATATTTATATTCACACATAATTATATATATAGCACATATATATGTATATATGTACTATATACATATGTACCTATATATCTAGCTATCTTTTGAGAACTAATAATTATCACAAAATGTAAGTGATGGTGTTCAATAGGTAAGTATAATTCATTTGTTAGTTAAATTTCAAAACCACAATATGAATCTAGCTAATATCAGAATTCCATAATAAACCAACATTTTTTCTAGTGTCTCTCTACAAATTACTTTATCTTTAATAAGTGTAAATTAATGTGTAGATATTTAGTAAATTATTAAAGTTGTATTCCAGTCTTTTGTTGTTTGGAGAAAAAAAATCTCAGTAAAATTAGCTTACTGAGGGTTAAAATTACTGTCTCTGAATTTATAAATCAGGATGACTATTTGACCTATTATCATGACATTGTGGGCAGATCACTGCACATAAGTAAAAAAAAAAAAAAAAAATTAAATTAAAAAGAAGCCCAGAAAGCAGATGCTAAGTTTCATTCAGTACTAAATCCACTTTACCCATTACTTTACAAAAGCAATCTAAATGTCAAATTTCTGACATCAAAATTGGTAGCAAGTAAATCACATAGCACTAAACTGCAAAGTAGCATGCAAAATTTAGAACAGTAGGTTGTATATAGTTAGGAGAGTTTGTGCTCCTAAATATAAAAGTCCTACATTCAACATGAGGAAATAAAACCCTTTGGAGTCGGATCCCAGGGAGAGGTCTGGAGTTGGCAGAGTGAAAACAGCCTGAAGGGGTTAGTGCACCACAGCTAGCCGGGAGGGAGTCTGGGAGAAGTCTGGAGCTGCCGAAGAGGCAAGAGACCTTTTCTTCCTTCTTTGCTTCCTGGTGCACGAGGAAAGCGGTTTAAGCGCGCCACTTAAAGGAGCTCCAGAAACGGGCGTGGAGCTGCCGAAGAGACAAGAGACTTTTTCTTGCCTCTTTGTTTCCTGGTGTGAGAGGAGAGGGGATTAAGCGCACCGCGTAAAGGAGCTCCAGAAACGGGCGCGAGCCACGGCTGTCGGCGAGGACACCAGAGACGGGTGTGGGACGCTAGGGTTGCTGTTGCCGCCACCAAGAGGCCTGTGTGCGAGCACAGGTCACTCTCCACACCTACCCTCCGGGGAGCCTGTGCAGCCCGCCACTGCCGAGGTCCCGGGATCCAGGGACAGCTTCTCCGGGAGAACACGCGGCGCGCCTCAGGCTGGTGCAGTGTCACGCCAGCCTCTGCCGCCACAGGCTCACCCCGCATCCATGCCCCTCCCTCCCCCCGGACTGTGCCAGAGCTCCCGAATCAGCTGCTCCTTTAACCCGGTCCTGTCTGAGCGAAGAACAGACGCCCTCGGACGACCTACGTGCAGAGGCGGGGCCAAGCCCAAAGCTGAACCCCAGGAGCTGTGCGAACAAAGAAGAGAGGGGGAGGTCTCTCCCAGCAGCCTCAGAAGCAGCGGATTAAAGCTCCACAATCAACTTGAAGTGCCCTGCATCTGTGGAAAACCTGCATAGACAGCGAAATATCCCAAGTTGAGGAGGTGGACTTTGAGAGCAAGATATATTATTATGTTCCCCTTTTTTTTCTTTTTGTGTGTATGTGTGTGCTGCTGTGTGAGATTTTGTCTGTATAGCTTTCCTTTCACCATTTGTCCTAGGGTTCTGACAGACCTGTTTTTTTTTTAATAAAATTTTTCTTCTGAATAATTATTTTTTATTTTAATAACTATATGTATCCTACTTTATTTTGTCTTCTTCCTTTCCTCCTTCCTTTCTTCCTTTCTTCCTTCCTTCCTTCCTCCCTTCTTTCCTCCCTTCCCTCCTTCCTTTCTTCCTCCCTTTCTTCCTCCCTTCCTTCCTCTCTTCCTTCCTCCCTTTCTTCCTCTCTTCCTTCCTTCCTTCCTTCCTTC
>NC_041226.1:35528173-35528808 GCF_002837175.3 Physeter macrocephalus | reverse complement strand
AAGCTGGAGTAGCAATTCTCATATCAGACAAAATAGACTTTAAAATAAAAACTATTACAAGAGACAAAGAAGGACAATACATAATGATCAAGGGATTGATCCATGAAGAAGACATAACAATTGTAAATATTTATGCCCCTAACATAGGAGCACCTCAATACATAAGGCAAATACTAAGAGTCATAAAAGGGGAAATCGACAGTAACACAATCATAGTAGGGGACTTTAACACCCCACTTTCACCAATGGTCAGATCATCCAAAATGAAAATAAATAAGGAAACAAGCTTTAAATGATACATTACAGAAGATGGACTTAAATGATATTTATAGGACATTCCATCCAAAAGCAACAGAATACACATTTTTCTCAGGTGCTCATGGAACATTCTCTAGGATAGATCATATTTTGGGTCACAAATCTAGCCTTGGTAAATTTAAGAAAATTGAAATCATAACAAGTATCTTTTCCGACCACAATGCTATGAGACTAGATATCAATTACAGGAAAAGATCTATAAAAAATACAAACACATGGAGGCTAAACAATAAACTACTTCATAACGAATTGATCACTGAAGAAATCAAAAAGGAAATCAAAAAATACTTAGAAACAAATGACAATGGAGACACGAC
>NC_041226.1:35429384-35527463 GCF_002837175.3 Physeter macrocephalus | reverse complement strand
CACTGATGAACATAGATGCAAAAATCCTCAACAAAATACTAGCAAACAGAATCCAACAGAACATATGTGTATGTATAACTGATTCTCTTTGTTGTAAAGCAGAAACTAACACACTATTGTAAAACAGTTATACTCCAATAAAGATGTTAAAAAACAAACAAAAAAAAAAAACCCTTTGGAAATCAGCAGTCTGGTTGTACTCTTTAAAGACTTAAGACAAACATAAGGGCAACAGATTAAACAGGAGTGCTCAGTTAAGAGAAGCAGGCTTTTCACACAGAAATGTGTAAGGTCATTAGCAGAACTAATCAGAGAATGTTGTTATGTTTTGCCTTCTTTTATCCTTAAATATTTTGCCTACATTCCTTCCAATAAGAATTGTGAAGCTTTAAGGCAGAGATGTGTCAAACCTAAAAGACTTGCATTTCTAAATCTCTTGCATACTGCTTTCACTCACTAAACAAATAACTCTGAATTTTTCTAGCCAGGTAATATTTTAAGTTTTGAGGATATAGACATGAAGAAGGAAAAGTCCCTGCCTTCATGACACTTAAATACTAATAAGGGAGGCAGATGATGAATAAAAGTATAAATAAATAAACTATAAAATGTCAGTCCTGTGATGGAAAATAAAGGCAGATGGTAGATAAAAAGTGATTTGAGTGAGGGAAATTTATAAATAGCAGTCATTCAAGTCCTTTCTGACAGGGTGTCTTTTTTTAAATTTAATTTTTATTTTATATTGGAGTTTAGTTGATTTAAATGTTGTGTTAGATTCAGGTGTACAGCAAAGTGATTCAGTTATACATACACATATATCCATTCTTTTTTAGAGTATTTTCCTGAATAGGTTATAACAGAATATTGAGTAGAGTTCCCTGTGCTATACAGTAGGTCCTTGTTGATTATCTATTTTATATATAGTTGTGTGTATATGTTAATCCCAAACTCCTAATTTATCCCTCCAGCCCCGCATTTCCCCTTTGGTAACCATAAGTCTGTTTTTGAAGTATGTGAGTCTGCTTCTGTTTTGTAAATAAGTTCATTTGTATATTTTTTTTGGATTCCACATACAAGTGATATCATAGGATATTTGTCTTTCTCTGTCTGACTTACTGCACTTAGTAAGCTTTTGCACAGTAAAGGAAACCATAAGCAAAACAAAAAGACAACCCACAGAGAAAATAATATTGCAAACTGTGCAACTGACAAGGGATTAATCTCTAAAATATACAAACTGCTCATGCAGCTCAATATCAAAAAACAAACAACCCAATCAAAAAATGGGCAGAAGACCTAACTAGACATGTCTCTGAAGAACACAGGCAGATAGCCAAAAAGTGCATGAAAAGATGTTCAACATCCCTATGTGTTAGAGAAATGCAGGTCAAAACCACAGTGAGGTATAAACTCACAGCAGTCAGAATGGCCATCATTAAAAACTCTACAAATAATAAATGTTGGAGAGGGTGTGGTGGGAATGTAAATTTGTACAACTGCTATGGAGAACAGTATGGGGGTTCCTTTAAAAACTAAAAATAGAACTACCATATGATCCAGCAATCCCACTCCTGGGCATATATCTGGAGAAAACCATAATTGAAAAATACAAGCACCCCAGTGTTCATTGCAGCACTATTTACAATAGTCAAGACATGGAAGCAACCTAAGTGTGCATCAACAGAGGAATGGATAAAGAAGATGTGGTACATATATACAATGGAATATTACTCAGCCATAACGAAGAATGAAATAATGCCAGTTGCAGCAACATGGATGGACCTAGAGATTATCATACTAAACAAAGTGGTGTCTTCTGAGCAGAGGCCAGGATTAAATAAGGGCATAAGCCATGCAAAGATGTGAGGGAGAAACATATCATGCAGTGGAACAGCAAGTTCAAAGACCCTGAAGAGGCAATGAACTGGGTTATGTTGACAGAGGTAGGTAGATGGGACATGATGTGAAACTGATTAGAAGGCTATTTCCAGCCTTCTAAGGGATGAAGGATTAGGGTTGTAACAGTGGAAATGATAATAATTAGTTAGACTGAGACTATAGATTGAATGTTGAGGCAATAGTAAAAGTAAATCAGTTCCATGTGGGATGAGAGAAAAAGAGACAAATCAAAAATGCTGTCCATATGTTGGCCTGAACTATGGGGTAAATGGTGGACAATTACTGTTATTGGTACAATTGGGTGGGGACAGTGTTATATATTGGATATAACCAATTTGAGATGCCTACTAGATATTCAAGTAGAGATATTAAGAAACAAGTTGGCTATAGGAATATAGACTATAAAGCTATAGGAATCTGGCACTTGGTGGAACTGTATATGTTGAAGGAAGGTTATGGAGGCTTGAGCTATACATTCAGAAATCATCACCGTATAGAGCTATTTAATGCCATGGGATACAGAATATCATGTAGCAAGAGAGTACTCATAGCCACAGAGAAGAAAAACATTTAGAAAGGGGAGGAGGAGCCAGCCAAGGTTACTGAGATGATGTGGTCAGTGAGATGGCAGGGAATCTGGAAGAGACGTTGGGTATTCTGAGTGGAGTAAAAAGGAGAATGTATGAGAACAAAGCAGTAACCATATGTCAAATATAATACTATCATAATAAAATTGTCATTGAAATTTTGTAAGTCGTTAGGCTGGAATATTTCCTGACACTTAGCAGAGCAGATTATGTTGCCTGGAAAAGGAGTCATTTCCATCCTGTTAACAGGATCTATGAGCAGTAATGTTCTCTCTGCTTATCTTCTAGGGACTAAGATTCCCAAGAGTAGACATTCCTTGGTGCATAATTAATTGGATTAAATCATTTTTGTAGCTTTGAAAGGTCAAATAAACTAGTACACAATTTGGTAAGAATTAGTAGAAGCATACCAGTGTCAAACAACCCCAGTGTTGTTCTTCTGAGGGACACGCTTGTAATGAAAAATAAGAGTAAGTCACTTAGTGCTGATAAATCATTATTATGTTAAATCTGAGCATCCTGAGGGAGTAGGTGCACCTGAGAAAAAATAACAGGTGAGAATTGGGAAGGACAGCTCCTAATTGTTTGTAGTTTTTAGAATCCCAACATGACTCTCTTCTACAACCCATTTTTCCTTTACATTCACATCTATTCATGATACTTCAAATGTCACCTGTATGCTTATGACTTGTATGTCTACATTTCTTTTTTTTTTAAGAATTAATTTTATTTATTTATTTATCAGTTTTTAAAATTTATTTGTTTTTGGCTGCACTGGGTCTTTATTGCTGCGTGTGGGCTTTCTCTAGTCTCGGCGAGAGGGGCTACCCTTCATTGCGGTGTGCAGGCATCTCATTGTGGTGGCTTCTCTTGTTGCGGAGCATGGGTTTTAGGCGCATGGGCTTCAGTAGTTGTGGCACACAGGCTTAGTTGCTCCGTGTCATGTGAGATCTTCTCGGACCAGGGCTCGAACCCATGTCCCCTGTATTAGCAGGCGGGTTCTTAACCACTGTGCCACTAGGGGAGTTCCTGTATGTCTACATTTCAAGGACAGATTTTTTCATTGATCTTGAATATTTCTGTTTACTGACTGCCCAGGGATATCTCACTACCAACATACCAGAAATATTACACGGTATTTCCCTGCCTCTTTCCTGCTCCTTTCACTGTCTTCGGAAGAGCACTAACTTCAATCCAGTTTTTAAAACTCAAAACCAGGAGTCATCCATAACTTTTGCTTTCCTATTTCTCTATATTCATACAATAATATCTTACATTTATTATACTTCCCATGTATATTCTGTCTAGTTATCTCTCTGTCTTATATACTCCATCTCTTATCTGACAGCATTGTCCCATTTGGTCTCCCTACTCTAAATACAGCTCACTCTCTCCACATTAGCTTTAGATTTCTTAATTATACAACCCTGCATGATCTGAGCTCTATTTAACACTCTACCCTTATTTGGGACAGTCACATACATAACTAAACAAAAAAGAGACTGTACAAACTCTTTTTCATGTGCCTAGATACCATGAGGAGGCAAAGAGAATAAATTAATTTAATAACGACATCAAAGTGTAAAATATATGCTTATGTTATCGGAAACTAAAATCGAAAGTATCTACTTTTAGAAATTATAATTATTTTACTACAAACTAACTTAGCTAAAGAAATGGCATATATTCTAAAAATTAAAATGCAGGAGTTATGACAATTTATCTGCATTTACCCTCATATAATATGATCAGATTATTATAAACTATGATCTCATATTTTAATTGAAAGTTATGGAAAACAAAATGCATTATTAGAAGCTAAATTCAGTGGACTATAAGAAAGAATATGTTGCCTGAAATCCTGATACCTTTATCTTTTACTTATGGAAATCCTCCTAATTCTTCAAAACCTAACTCAAAAGATGTCTTCTTAATGATGACTGTTTTAAAGCCCAATCAGATCACCACTTCATCTCCTTATTGTGTTTTAATTCTACTTTTATTGTAAGACATACTTTATTCTGCCTTGTATTAAAATATTGGGTTGGCCAAAAAGTTCGTTTGTCTTTTTCTGTAAGATGGCTCTAGTAGGACTTAGTTGTCTTTAACTTCATTTGAAACAATTTTGTTAGATTGTATTGTGACACCTACATTTAAAAAAAAACTTATCAAAATCGGTATATTTTTGTGTAGCCATTTTAATATTGAAAATGGAAGAAAAAAAGCAACATTTTCAGCATATTGTGCTTTATTATTTCAAGAAAGGTAAAAATGCAACTGAAACACACAGAAAGATTTGTGCAGTGTATGGAGATGGTGCTGTGACTGACTAAACGTGTCAAAAGTGTTTTGCAAAGTTTCATGCTGGAGACTTCTCGCTGGACGATGCTCCACGGTTGGGTAGACGAGTTGAAGTTGATAGAGATCAAATCGAGACATTAATTGAGAACAGTTAACTTTATACCATGTGGGAGATAGCTGACTTACTCAAAATATCGAAAGCAAGCATTGAAAATCATTTGCACCAGCTTGGTTACGTTAATCTCTTTGATGTTTGGGTTCCACATAAGTTAAGCGAATGAAACCTTCTTGACCATATTTCAGCATGTAATTCTCTACCTAAACATAATGAAAATACTCCATTTTTAAAACAAATTGTGATGGGAGTTGAAAGATGGATACTGTACAATAATGTGGAGCAGAAGAGATCATGGGGCAAGCGAAATCAACCATACCAAAAGCCGGTCTCCATACAAAGAAGGTAATGTTGTGTATATGGTGGGATTGGAAGGGAGTCCTCTATTAAGAGTTCCTTCCAGAAAGCCAAACGATTAATTCCAAAAAGTACTGCTCCCAATTAGACCAACTGAAGGCAGCACTCAACGAAAACCATCCGGATTTAGTCAACAGAAAATGCATAATCTTCCATCAGGATAACACAAGACTACATGCTTCTTTGATGACCAGGCAAAAACTGTTACAGCCTGGCTGGGAAGTTCTGATTCATCCACTGTATTCATCAAGCATTGCACCTTCGGATTTCCATTTATTATTTTCTTTACAAAATTCTCTTAATGGAAAAAATTTCAATTCCCTGGAAGACGGTAAAAGGCGCCGGGGCTGTAAAAGTTCTTTGCTCAAAAAGAACTTTGGGAAGATGGAATTATGAAGTTGCCTGAAAAATGGCAGAAGGTAGTGGAACAAAAAGGTGAATATGTTGTTCAATAAAGTTATTGGTGAAAATTAAAAATGTGTTTTTTATTTTTACTTAAAAACTGAAGGAAGTTTTTGGCCAACTGAATAGTTTTGTTGACATTATACTGCAAAAAAAAAAAAAAATTATATCTTCCTTGAAGGCAGGTAGTATGATTAAACACATTTGTTTTCACTGAAATACAACCATCCCTCATTTAATAAAGATTAGGGTTTTTATAATAGTACCTTATAATATCTTAAAATAATTTCTATATTTTCTTTTTTTAGTTAAAATATATGAATTGACAAAATTGTTGCTCAATATGTGCCACAAAGCTTATCTCTCTACTAATTCAGATTATGATTTCTCATGAAGAAATAAATAACTATAACATAAGTGCTCAGCATCAGTTATTGTACATTTATTCTTTATACAGATTAAAGTTCATAAACGTTTGTAGCCATTTTGTTTGAATATATAAACAAACATACATATAAAATATATATTAGACATATATGTACCAAATATATGTATAGTCTGTTATACATACACACACATAATAACATGTATAAATCAGAGGCTATTTGTGAAATTCTTCACAGAAATAGATCTCAAAGGAAATTAGAAATATGGCTGGTGTCATATTTAATAAATTGATTAGAAGTTAATCATAAATACTGAGTGTGAGACTCAGAAAATATTTTAAAATACCAAATAGAGCATAACTTTCAATGACTTCAATAGAGCAACTTTTTCTGAGTTTACTCAGAATACTTTCATGTCATGGTAAGAAGCCATTTAGTTTAATATATTTTATCTCACATCTTATTTTGAGAAAAAAAATTAATGATGTCACTGATCCCAGTTTATTTCACACTTATGCACTCCCTCAGTCATTTCAATTGAGTTGAACAGGATACTGAAGAAGGTTGGAAATGTTTTTTCTAAGGATATCTTAATTTTTTGTCAATATGGCATAATTTATTGTAGTTAGAATGTTGCCTAGAGTGGTCAGAGGGTATAGATTATCTTTTCAAGTTCTATTCTACCGTTTACAAGATGTTTTTCAGGAAAAAGTGGATTACAACATACAGGCCCTGGGCCTCTGTGGAAACCAGCCCTGATGAACACAGGCATGCCAGATTTATTGTATTATGTATCTATCAAGGTCCTGATCCAAAGAACTTGATCCCAATGTAAATAATTGTTAAAATATTATTAGATACCAAAATCAAAACATTTAGAAATAAATGGAAAATATCATCACCTAGGTGGAGGCTTTGAAATGTTTTTTTTGATGATTTTTTAATACAAAATAATGACAGAACTTGATTCTACACAGTGCTGCTTAGGTCATGAGAATTTGGGCTACTTCTTAAAGATCTTAAATGATTCTCTAGATGTAGGGACTGAACACAACTTGCTTAAAGCGAGGTTTCCCAACCTTGGCAATATTAACATTTTGGGTCAAATAATTGTTATGGGAGGTTGCCCGGTGCATTGTAGGATGTTTAACAGCAACCCTGGCCTCTACCCACTAGATGTCAGTAGCACCTCCTCTTCAGGTTGTGACATCCAAAATAGACCTGTCAAATGTCTGCTTGAGGGTAAAACAGCCTCTGTTTGGGAAACACTGGTTTAAATAAAATTGAAAATGTTTTTCATAATTAGCTCAAAGAAACTTTATGTTATTGGTCAAGACAGAAGTTTGTTACATTCACTTCCAAAGAAGAGGCTAAGAGAAATATCTAGATACTGAAGAGGAATATTTGGATTAAAATATTTGAGTCAGTATTAGACATAACAACAGTTACAAACTATAGTGTAAGTATCTTTAAGATGTTACTTAGTAACATTTTAACAATATGGTGAATTTTAGTGTATGAAAATTATGAAAAAGTGTTAAAGTTATATTTATGACAAATGCTGTATATCTATTCATCTATATTTGTTTGATTCTTCACAATCTATTAAGCGCTGCCTCCCTTATGTTTCAATTAGCTTATCAATTTCCACCTTTATATTATATTATTATATCCTGAATATTATTTTCTATATCTTATTAATTTGAATATAGCTAGTCCTTATAAATGTATTGGAAAGACAAATATATGTATATATGTATATATACATATATGTACAATACACACATATATACTTTTGTGTGATGTGATGTGTATATATAAAATATGTGATGTGTATATATTATATATACATGATATACTTTTGTATATTATATATATAATCTATATATAAATGTTAAAAATCATTGGAAAGTATTATTTTCAGTGCCAAAATTGAAAATAATCACCTCTTTCTAAAATGAGAATACCTCTAACATTTCCTCTATTTCTTAACAAAGTATACATAAAAGTTAGTTGTTCTCATTTATCCCCATATAAGTACTTGCATATCTTTGTCTTTTTCCAGAACAGATATTAAGTCAAGTGCATTGTCCCATGAAAACTTGAGGAATTTATTTAGGGTTTAATCTATTGTTAAAATATCACTACTTTAAAAAAGAATTCTACCTCCTATATTGATTTTTAAACCTCTAGCGACACCAAAATATGTCCACCATGCTGAGAACCATGAGTTTGGGATGAAGTTATGTGTGTATAGGTGATTTGAATTGTGAATATGTTGATAGTTACTTCAATACACCTGTCTCTAGAAACATTCATGCAGGTCTTAATGAAAAAGGTTGTTATTTTCACATAAACTATACAAGTAATTTGTGTCTGCAAGGAATAGCCACTTTGCAATGATTGGTATATTGATTAATAAATATTAGATATTGTGTGAGTGCTCCTGTATTCAATATAGATACTTATTTAGATTATTTCCCCAAAAAATATATGAATGCAAAAGCATTGATGATATTTCCATTTATGGACATTCAATAATGATATTGGGCATGATTATTCTCAGAGCATAATATTATGTAAGAATATCTTCATGTTAAACTCTGAAGTAAACTTTACTTACCATTATATTATTTTAAAAGCTTTGATAGAATGCTCCTTTCTATTACACAATCCTGCAATTTGTACTGTGTTTATCAGTCACTTTTAAATTATTTGGACTAAATTTTTCAAAAGAATCTGTTGATTATTCTAAGGTTTAAAATGTTAAAACTAACACTACGTGCAATTTTGATGCTATTATGGCATAATTGCTCAAATAATAATATTGAAAATGAGATGAAAACAATAATGTTAAAAAATTAGACATTGAGTAACTATGATAGGAAAATATCCAGATAAATATAATTTGCCAAATGAATAAAATATACATGTTGGTAATAGGTTTGAGTTAGCACAGCAGACATCATTTTCCATTGCTTTTCTTAAATAATTGTAATCCTACAAATTAAATGTCTCTCCTCCTCTCCTTTTCTCTGAGATCCTTCCTTAAGTGGGGTAGGAAAGGGATAATCTTGCAAGCAAGGAATGTCTATGTTCATGTAATAAAGACATCTTAGTAACTAGGCCACTCACAATATTTAGCAACTTGTTCAACATTATCATAAGAATCAGATAAAAAAATTTAATGATGAGAATACGCTAAAAAGACTCCCTGAAAATGTAAATGGCAACCACAGTGAGCAACCATGATATCTTAATGTACAGGACAAAGTGAACTAGGTTTGTTTAAAAGTCTCAGAATTATTGATTTTATTGAGAGGGAAAAAAAAATCAAAATATATAAAGCTGACCAAGAGAAGGTAGAGTAACTCACTGTTAAATCTTTTCTGCAATAGGCTGTGTGGTATAATTATTTTATGTTCCTTGGGGGTTAATGGATTGTCATAGACACATAATGGTTTTATTAACTAAAGAACTAAAAATATATCCTACATTATACTGACAAACTTCAAATTGGAGTAATTCATAAACTTATTACATATGTAAAAACACTATACAATTTTTCCTATTTTATACATAAAGTTATTATGCTTATTTATAAATATCTTTAAGAGTGAAGAGCTACCCATTCATGTATATTTATGCACATACATACAGATACTGTTATAGGAATTAGCCATGTTGTAAACTCTATTGCAATGGCTATGTATAAAATTGATATTTGACAATGTCATCAATGAATCAGGAGACCAATATAAAAGCATGGTCTCCCTTTAAGCAAATATACTATAGCATGATTCTTAGTAATTATAAGGAAAAATGATTCCAAATTTTAATGGAATTGGATTATATATCTTTCATAGAATGTGGTTCTAAGTTAAATAATGATTACATCAGCATAATAAATCAATAATTTTTAATTTGTTTTTAACTTTTAAATCAACCATGTTTCTCTATAAAATGCAAATTATATAAGTTTTGATTATGTAATATCCTGGCTCACAGAAGATGAGGAGAAAAGGTAAGAGAAGGGTTATCTAGATGAAAAATAGCTAAAGTTGATGGATCTAAATTAGATGTTTAAGTATATTTCTTAAAGGATCAAGGGTAAAAATTAATATAATCAAAACACAACAACAGAAATATGGGAATGGAGATTGAAAGAGAATTATAAGTAGTGTGTTCAAATTTCCTTATGTTTCAAAAAAAATCAGTTAACAAATGTATATGTTCTTTATTTAAGTTATGGTGATATCTACTAGAAACAGTTATGAACACTAAAGGCTAAATATGCTTACCTCTAAGAAGCGGTAAAAGTATGAGGAAGGAATGGTGCAAGAGACTTTTACTCTTCATTTTTCATCCCAGAGTGTGATATGCAATCAAACTGCCTTGATTCAAATTTAGTTTCACTACTTACAACCTGTGGCCTTAGTCAATTGACTAAACTTCTATTTATCTTAGTTTCTTCTTTGGCAAATTGGAATTAATAGTACCTCTATTGTAGGGTTTTTATTAGGACTTAACCAGTTAATATTTTAAAAGTTAGAATAGAACCTGCCATTAAGTAAGCATGAAAAAAGTGTTAAATAAACAAAAGAAAATAAGTATCATGGACCTGCATAATGGCTAATGCATTTCATATTAACACATAATTTACATTAAAAAAACAGTTATTAGTGCAAATATATCCATAGTACAAGTAATTGAAATACTATTTTTCTAATGGCATCTGATGTATTATAAATGTCTAAATTTATAAACACATTTTTTCATATAAGACGGTAACTTATTAGAAACAAATATATTTAGGTTTAGAAGAACTTACTTTATGTGAAGGAAATGCTCTATATTATAATATTTGGCATCGTGTATAATATAATTTTTGACATGGAAGGCAAAGTGAATGGAAATTGCAGAATTTTCTGAAATTTGTTGTAATCTTACTAGAAAATTGGAAACACTTTTACATTATTTTATTTCTAATCATTCAGTACGCCAAATAATATACTTATTTTTCTTATGGTTTAAGATAATGAACATCTCACTATGCAAGATGCAAAGGAAGTTTCTTGAGTCTTGATTTCTAGAACTTAATCTGGACCAAACTTCAATTTAACACCTCATTGAATTAATATGTGTCTTCAAATTCTTAGCTGGAGAAGGAAGAAAAATAAAGAAAAGCATCTCTCAATTTCACTGTTTTACTCAATCATTGATCATTAATTTAATGTGCAGTACTCAATGGGTCTCATCTTGTAGTATTTCAGAATAATTATTTTTGAAATACTGGCAGTTCTAACTTACAAGCAAGTTGTATTATAAAGTTCATTTGTAAGTCACAGAATATAAAGGTCAGAAAAGACATCAGAGACCATCAACTTCCCACTACACTATTTGTGTAAACCCTTCTGGAACATCCTTATCACTGACAGATGGTCATTCATCTTTTGGTTAAAAATGTCAAGTGACCACAAGTTCAGTAATTTAAAGGCAGCCCATTTTGCTTCTGGACAGATGGAGTATTTATTAAATTTTACATCTGTTAAACTGTTTCCCTATATTCGTGCATTCCTGCTACAAGTACTTATTGAATGTTAGATATGTAAAATGCATCAAAATCATAGAACTTACAGTTTAATAGAAAAGACATAGAATAACCAAGAAATAACACAAATATTGAGATGAATACAGAGATGGGAAAAAAAAGGAGTCATTGTTAATGTTTAGCTGGGAAGCATGATGTCCTCCAGGGTCTCACAAAAAAAAAACACCCAGAAAAGTGCTATTGCATAAAGTGAGAGAGGGGAGTTAAATGGAGATTGGGGGGACAGGAATGGAGGAACACTGGAGGAGGGAAGTGGGGGGAAAGATTGTTTCTTTTCAGAGGTCAGAGTGAGGAAAATGGGAGGTGTATGTTCGGAAGAGGGGACAGACCATTTCATTCAAGAAACTGAAAAAAGGGACAAGGTGACTAAAGCAAATGGCAAAGGAAACCAGAGAGGCCGAAAAGGTTGGGCACAATTAGAGACCTAAAGGTTGTACCTTCTAAATTTGCTACTATTTCCTCCCTAAAGTGACATGCAATACATTTATACCCTGCTCTACATTACAATACACTTGAGTAGTTACCATATCCACTCTCACCTCTCAGCTGAACAACTATCTCCAATTCCATCTACTATTCTTCACATTGTCACACTTCATTACTCCAACAGGCTTCCTCTGCTGTCAAAGCTGTAAGTTTTTTAAGCATCCGATTCCTTATATCTTATAACAAGTTTCTCACCTACCACCCTACCACTTTCCAATCCTAAAATCAATAATATATATGTATATATAAATATGTGATTGCATATATATTACATAATATATATAACTGCAGCACCCCACTTATCAGTACCAATTTCTATATTCAGTATAACAATGCATCTCCAAATTCAGTGGCTTAAATTAACAGTTTATTATTTGTCACATGTCTGAGTGACTGATCAAAGCAGAGCTCATCTTGAGGCAGCTCTGTTCCTTATGTCTCTCATCCTTCTTGGACCAGTGAGGTAGCCTTGGTAAGTTATTTTTATAGCTATGGCTGAAACATAAGGACAAGCCCAACTATACAAGCACAGTTCATGCTTCTGCTTTCTTTATACCTGTTAATATTTCATTGGACAAAATAAATCAAATAAATAAGATCAAAGTCAACAAGCAGGGAAATACACTATACCTTTAATGGGAGTGAAGGTGTGGAAGACCACTGTAGCAAATAGATTATATTACATTCTAGATATTCATTTTTATCATGAGTTATACTATATTTAGATATTTGGTACTTATGAAGTTCAAGTTCTCTTAAAAAATAATTTTATACTATCTAATGAGGTCAAGCCATCCAACAGTCAAGATTTTGTTTATATTGTCAGAGTGCTATCAGGCTGTAAAGAGCATGTAAAAATGTTAAAAATTCACTTACCATCTTAGAAGAAGAGATCTAACTGTAGAAGTCAGAGACAGAATCGAGAAAAAATGTGGATGAAATTATAATCATGTTAATCAAGAATGCCAGGAGCATGAAAAGAAGAGGTAGTTGAGAAAAGAACCAACTGACACTTGCCCATCCTGTGCAGCTAGTGACTTTTTAAATTATTTTGTGCTGTCAAATACAATCTTTCTGCTAAGTTTATTGTGTCTAGAAATTTTTTTTAGTTCTTAATTTTTCTACTTTTCCACAAGATTATTCACTGTCCTACTAAATCTTTTTTTTTAATTAATATATGTATTTCCTATCTAAAAGTAGTTTATGGTCACTATGGAAAATAAAAGTAGAGACAGTTAATCCTTAACATGATGCAGCATATTCTTATATTCTTTTTTCTATGTGTATTTACCATAAATACAATAAAAATAGTATGTAAAATTGAAGATTTTATTTGACTTCATTCTATGCAAAAATAGATTCTACTCAAATTACCTCTTCATTTAACAGCTTGCAGGCATGTTCATATGCTCAAATCCTTGTATCAAACAGGCTTTCTTTTACTACTGTTTTCCTGAATTGAAATAGGATAACCTTTTCCTGAATGATAGGTTCTTTGACATTTATAAGAGAAGGGGTTTAGCAAAAACAAAATTGTAATATACAATTCTATGCAAACTAAATGCAAAATACAATACAAAAATGCAAAACCAATTTGTTACTAGGGCTTCTTTCCTGTCTTGGCCATATCTAAAGCACTTTAACTGATTATTGGGACTCTTTCAAAAGAAGTAATGTACCACTGATGATCATCACTTCCCCACACTTGACACAGAGCCATGACGATTTCCTGTCAAACTGTTGTTGCAGTCCAGCAGTGGATTCGGGAAGACTGTTATTTCAAGGTCTCCTACTGTGGCTGTTCTGGTATGGTACATAGCCATCATGTCAGAAGATCTGCCCCACTTTTGGGTTAAATTTCTGGGTTCACTTGAATTTCTGAGCCAGAGAATAGAGGTTCAGAAAGGGGATTTATTTGGGGTGAAAAGGCCAGCATGTGCCTTTTTAAAAGAGTGCATACTTCAGCCTTGTGATTAGAAAAACTTCCTCCTAGAGTCTACAATAGGCTGATTTCAAATCCTAGTTTATGGTGCATAGAGAGGTTTTGCCTTATTCTGTGTCTTCTTAGATATGCTAATTAGATGGTGGAAGAATTTGCTCTAGGGAGGCTAACCCAGTGGTATTTTAGGCAAAAAAAATCATCAAATTAATTTTTTGTTTTTAGGTTTCATTTGGGTTTGATTTCCCTTAAATATTTAAGCATAATAACTCTGGGCAAAAATTGACAAAACACCCATAACAAAAAACAGAAATTCCTGAATTTTCCAGTCCAAAAACCATTCCCCACAGGCAACAACTTTTAATTTTTCAAGTTATTTCCTTGAGTATTTATTCCAATCTTTAAAAATAATATACTATGCCACTTTTCTTTAATTTATTGATTTTATAGATTATCTGTTGATAATTTATGATACTAGAAGAGCATTTAGCTTTCCAAGACTTATCACCCTCTTTTTACTCATGCATACATATACAAGGACTTATAATTATCATTTTTTATTGTTGTTTAGACTAAGATACTGTTGTCAAAGATATACTCTGTATGCTTTGAATAATCTGAAAATTTTTGAGACTTGATTTATGGACTAGCACATGGTTAATATTTATAATTATGTTCAGTATGCTTAAAATAATATATATTCTACAGTTGCTGGGTGAAATTCTCTATGCAAAACTTCTGCACAGCAAAATAAATAATCAACAAAATAAAAAGACAACCTAAGGAATTGGAATAAAAATATTTGCAAACCACATATCCTATAAGGTGCTAATACTCAAAATATATAAGGAACTCTTGCAACTCAATATCAACAAAGCAAATAACATCATTTAAAAATGGGTGAAGGACCCAAGTAAACAATTTTCCAAAAAAGACATGCAACATATATGAAAAAATTGCCAAGAACACTAACCACTGGGAAATGCAAATCAAAAATACAATGAAATATTACCTCATATCTGTCAGAATGGCTATTAACAAAAAGGCAACAAATATCAAATGCTGGCAAGGATGTGGACAAAAGGGAACCCTTGTGCACTGTCGGTGAGAATATAAATTGGTACAGCCATTAAGTAAAATAGTATGGAAGTTTCTCAAAAAATTAAAAATAGAACACTAATTGATCTAGCAGCCCACTTCTGGGTAAATATCCAAAGGATATAAAATATGAAATCACTATCTGGAAGAGATAATTGCAGTCCTACATTCAGTGTAGCATTATTCACAGTTAACCAAGATATGGAAACCACCTAAGTGTCCAGCATCAATTGATGGATAAATAAAGAAAATGTGATATATATATATATATATTTATATATATATTTATATATCCACACACAAATACACACACACACACACACACACACACAATGGAATGTTATTCAGTCAAAAAAAGAAGGAAATTTTGCCATTTGCAACAATATGAATTAATCTGGAGGGCATTACACTGAGTGAAATAAACCAGACAGAGAAATACAAATACCATATGGTATCACTTATATGGGAAATATATTTAAAAAACAAACAAACATACAAACAGTTGAACTCACATAAACAGAGAGTAAAATGGTGATCAGGGAAATGGAGAAAAGTCTACCAAAAGGTACAAGCTTTCAATTTAAGATGAATAAGTTCTAGAGACCTAATGTGCGGCATGGTGACTATAGTTAATAATAACGTTTTGTACACTTGAAATTTGCTAAGAGAGTAGATTTTAAGTGTTTTCATCACAAAAAAGTTACTATGTAAGGTGATGAATATATTAATTAGTTTGATTGTAATAATCATTCAGTGATGCATATGTATATATCAAACGTCACCTTGAACTCTTTAAATATATTACTATTTTATTCATTAATTATACCTCACTAAAGCTGAAAAAAATGGTTCTTGGTACATAGCAGGCACTAAATAATTATTTGTTCAATGAATGAATGAGTGAATGAATGCTTGACCTGGAAGAGATGACAAAAAATAAAAAATAAAATCAACCTATATGATTCAATTAATTATTTCAATTGAGACATATAATTTAAACAGTAAAGTTTCTTGACAGATTGTATTTTTTTATCATTTTGAAGTTGCTTTAATTTTTAGTAATGCTTTTTGCAATAAAGTACATTTTGAATTTCATCAATGTTTTTCAACCTGCTTTCTTTTAATTAGTATTTATATGTCTATCTGATTGTAAAGGTTACATTAAACCTTTTTATATTTTTCTATTTCAGATTTCTCATAAATAACATGACTGGTTTTTATTTTTTTATCAAACAATCATTTCCTTTTCATTGGAACATGATATACATTAATATTGGATTGACCAAAAAGTTCATTTGGGAAAACCCAAACGAACCTTTTTGGCCAACTCCATGTAATCATTAAAATACTTACATTTAATTCTACCTTCTTATTCTGTGATTTCTTTTTACCCCCTCTGTTTTTATCCATTCTTGCCTTTGGTATGATTGAATAATTACTCTGTTACCATTCTATATTGTGTTTTCTATTAATATGAACATTACATGTTTTGCTTCTATTTTTTATTGGTTATCATGTATGGAAAGGAAGAAGTTAAATAGCTAACCTCTAATTCATTCCTTCATTCCTTCCAAGATTACCTGAAGGATGCTTATGGGGGATAGGTAGATAAATTAATGATATTTTCTAGGAGGTAAGCCTTTATCTATGGAATATATATATATATATATATATTTTTTTTTTTTTTTTTTTTTTTGCTGTACGCGGGCCTCTCACTCTTGTGGCCTCTCCCATTGCGGAGCATAGGCTCCGGACGCGCAGGCTCAGCGGCCATGGCTCACGGGCCCAGCCGCTCCGCAGCATGTGGGATCCTCCCAGACCAGGGCACGAACCTGTGTCCCCTGAATTGGCAGGCGGACTCTCAACCACTGCACCACCAGGGAAGCCCATCTATGGAATATTTTAAACAGGAATCTCAGGCTAACGGATTACTTATAGTAATGAACCTTTTAGAATCTATGGATTTGTGTATTGTTCTCTACGAATGCATCATGTAACTGGGAGCATGGAATAGATATATTTCATAAAATAAACACTTCCAGCATCGTGAGGTAATAACTTATGTACCTCACTTAAATAAACCTTTCCATCTGGGCCAGATACTGGATGTTCCATAAGAGAAATAAAGATTTGGGAGTTACCTCAATGCTTAGATCTCTCCCTGCTTTGTCAGAGCCTCTGGATCAGTTCTATTCTTGAAATTAATAGTAAAGCTTCATAAAGGATGTGAATTTGATTTGAAAATCAGATATTTTGTAATGGCTCATCTGGATTTCAACATGCAGTCAATACTTATCAAATCTAACTTGAATCAAAATCTCTGCTATCCTGCTTGATAAAATAATTACTTTGAAATACTGAAAGAGTTTATTCTCTGTCAATTTATATAATATGTCTGTATTTATTTTAATTCTCTATTTTATACTTAAAATATTTGTTTGTTTATTTGTTTGGTAGTTTTATACAATTAGTATTTATTTGTTGGGTTTTTTTTTTTCTTCCATATATTTATCCCAGTGTTTTGCCTCTTCATTCCTTCTTACCCCTCAAATAATCCATTTGGGATCATTTTCCTTTACACTGATATATATCCTTTATAGTTTCCTTTAATGTAGTTCTCTCAGTGGTGAACAGTATGATTATGTTTGCTTGAAAATGATTTTGAAATATATAACATTTCATAGTATATTTTATGTCTTATTTTCTATTCTGTATTTCCATATTTTTCTCTCTGTATTCTTCAATAATTCTGCTCAATCAATCTCATTTAGTTGTGACTAATCTATAGTTTTGAATTTCAGTTTTTGTATTTTCTATTTTCAGAGTTTTTATTTGGTTATTTTCCAAATTGGTATTCCATTTTTAATAGTTTCTTGCTCTCTGTAAATATTTTCAGGATTTTTCTCATCTCTTTAAAAGTCTGATTATTTCATAGCATACACCTGATAATTTTATTATCTCATGTTTTTGTACTGTATCTTTTATCTATTTTTTACTGGTTTTCATTCATTGTGTCTTATTTTCTTTTAAATCTAATTATTTTAATCTGTAGCTTAGACATTGTGTAAAAAATAGTTTATGGGATAATCTGATGCCTAGGTTAGCAGAACTTTTTCCCAGAGAGGAATTTCATGCTTCATTTAGAATCTTTTGGGCACTACATATCCAGGAGATATTGAGCCCAATTTTAACATTTGAAGTTCCCTGGACCATTCAGGTAACAGAAGAAGGGGCTGTAATTGGTGAGGCTCTGATAATTTGAGTTATTTTTAACATGAAGTTGTAGCCAATCAGTGTCCCAGCTTAAGGTGGGGAATGTTGTAAGACTCTGTCTCTTGTGCAAAATTTGAGTTTTACCTCTAACTTCTTTGTCTCTTGATGCTGCCAAAGATACAACTCAGTTTCACAGCTCTTTGCTCTATATAGCCAAATGCTCAGGGTAAAGAGAGTTTATAGTGCTGGGTTTAAATATCTGGATTCTTAACTTTTCCTAGAATTTGGATGGATTAATACTGATATTTTTTAGCATTTCTATCACTTTTTGAAGTTTCTTTTAAGGATAATGACTATATAGCTTATAGAATTTTTATATAAAGAGAAATGGAAAACACTGATGTCATATAACTTTTGTTTTTTTTTTTTTTTTTTTTTTTTTTTTTTTGTGGTATGCGGGCCTCCCTCTGCCGCGGCCTCTCCCGTTGCGGGGTTCCCCTGCATCGGCAGGCGGACGCGCAACCACTGCGCCACCAGGGAAGCCCCTAACTTTTGTTTTTTTTATCATTTCTCTTGTCAGTTTGTGTTGATGAAACTAAATTGCTTCTGTATTATCAAAAGTGAAATATAAGAACGTGTTAATGGCAAGAAATGGTGACAAAATTTCCCATTTATAAGTTATTTTACACATAGAAAAACTGAATAATCCTGAATCTAAGTCACTATTAATTCAGTTCTAAAAATAAACAAATTCACAACTTAGCTACTAATACCTCTGAGACTAGAAAATTGTACCTTAACTTTTTATACAGCAAATTTATATTTGTAAAAAGTTGTTAATACCCACAGGTATATAATCCTTTCCTTAAAATAAATAATTGTTTTCCCTGTGAAAAATGTAATATGAAGAAATAAAAATAAGATAACTTCACTATTTTACCAAATAGAGTTGAAATAGCATACTCAGGTGGTCTTGAGTTATCTGTCTCCTCTCCCCCTACCTTTCACCTCCTGCCTTGGCAATCCCCTAAGTTTCAGATATTTAAAAGTACATGGTTATTCAGTGAGGATTTTAGTTAAGGGGAAATCATAATATATAACTCAACTCTCACTTTTCAACATTCTGATTTACTGGTTAGGCAAAAGTTGAGTATGTGAAAACAACCATCTAATTAAATTGTCAAGGACCAACTCATTACTGGTAAAATTATGTTTATCTTAAAGAGAAGTATTTCACATTTATTTTAGAAGATTTATCATGAATAGGAAAGTTGCATGCTTTACTTTGTCCTAAAATTATTTTCTTATGAGACATTAACTTCTGAAACTTTGTCTTGCAGTATTATATATCCATTAGATATTTTCATGTCACAAAATTGTAAATTTCTTTACATCCATCCTCATTTTGGATCACTTTTAAAATACAATCAAAGTTTTTCTATGCTATAATTTTCAGAAGCAAAAGCCAGTCACTCTCTTATAGTACAGTTGAGAGTCATTTGTATAGTTATAGAGGAAAGGATGCAAAAAAGTAGTTTTAGATGTGTAAAGGGAGTACATTTACAGTTTTCTAAATTACATGTGAGTTTAAAGTATGTCACCCTAGTGCCATATACTACCACATCTATTGTTTGCCTTTTGATTACAAGATAAACCAATTAACTCCAACACATTTAACATGTTAATGTAATAAATATTTCCAGATAACAGTAAGTCATATTCAGTGTAGCAATGTTTGCAATAATTCATATTATTTATGAGACAAAAATAAGAACTAAAATATACTTAAGAGCAAAATCTGTACATGAATTAAAAATGCAATTTCACAAACACAATTAGAATGCTTACTCGTTTAAGTTACTCTAAATGACTCCACTAGTTTTACAAATGGATATAAAAATATTTATTATATTAAAAATGCATGACAAAATTTACCATTTTGACCATTTCTAATTGTACAGTTCAGAAGTATTAAGTGTATTCACATTGTTGCACAACCAATCTCCAGGACTTTTTTATTTTGAAAAACTGAAACTCTATAACCATTAAACAACTACCTATATCTCTCCCAAGTAAAATACCTATAAATTAAGAAAATATTTAAAATAAAACATAGTGGTTCTTACTTACCCTGGAACTTTTTCTCCCTTCTTTGTTCTCAGCAGAACACAAATTTAACTCAAGTAGTCTCTCCATTGCCAACCCCAGGATGAATACAAACTAATAATAAAATCACTATTCCCAGTGATTGTCTCAGGAACCCAGGCTTAAGCCAATCACCACATGACTTTCTCCTGTTAATTAATCATTTTTGTTGTTTAGAAGTAAGCATTTGTACTGAGTTTACTAAATAAAGTCTAAGGAAGAATTTATAATGTATAGTTCGGAGATAGGTTTTTTTTCTCTCTCTAATTAAACTTAAAGAAAGAAACAGACTGTCTTAATTGCTACTGAAAGCCACATTATAACTGACGAAGATAGGTTTCCTGTTATATGAGATAATAAATGTCATAAAAATTAAAGTCAGATTGATTGAGAATTTTGTTATAGACACATTTATTCATGATAATCTTATATTTTAACATCTTATAATAAATGTTAAATTACTGTTGACCCATAACATATAATAACTAAAATTAGAAGTCGAAGTAATTCTTACTTTTTACTTAATAAATTTAGATTGACTGAAGATTCAAGCTGTGAATATTATAGGGAAAATACTATATAAAAGTTTAATTTTTTTCCAATAAGGATAGCATATATGAATTTTTATATCTCCAAAATTGAAGGATATAAATTAATAAATTTTAAATATGTTGATTTTATTGTGCTCAGTGTGTAAGGCAGTGTCCAAAGCCTGTGATCACTGAATAAATGTGAATTGATTGAATGATCATTACTATGCTGAATCCACCTACACCGAATATATAATACATTTTTCTAAATCATATTAAAACCAAAATAATTGATCAAAAATAAAATACATTTTTTAAAGAAATTATATCTCTGCTTTTAGATGACTACCAGTACCATTTTCTATGTATTGAATGAATGTCTTACTTGTCTACTTTGTAAAAAAGAAAAACTTACAAATTAGAAGTCACAGTGGAATCCAGATTCATTCACTGCTATTTTCTTCTTTCTGTGAAGGGGAATCAGATATAATACTGAATCACATAGGCAAATACAGGAAATGGCCTAGTGCCTATGCAAAGTACTTATGCAAAACTATCAGCTTTAGGGGATCAATAATAAACTGTTAAATTGCTACATTCACAACTGCAAGAAAGTCAGCAAGAAGCTTGGCAAAGAAGAAACAGAAAACTCTCTGAACATACATACCTCTCCTTTTGCCGCCTGCAGCACATTGGCCCTGCGTAGTGACTGGATGACACAGAAAAATACCAGAGAATCCTCTCTCCTGTCCTGTCAAGGCCTACCCCTTTCTCTCAGGTGCTGTGTTTCTCTGCAAGTGAAAGAATCTTCCTTGAGAAAATCCAACTTCTGGAGGGAAAAAAAACCAACCTCAGCTCCTGAGCTATAGCACAGTCAACAAGTGCTATTTTCACAAGGTTTAAATATTCGTGAATCTCCAATAGTTGCAGGCAATGGGGAAACTAAGCTGACCAGGAGAAGAATGCTGTCCCCGTATTAATGTGATAAGAAATGGTATTAAGCATTTCCACGGCATCATATTAACACTGTATCATAAACCTTACTTTCCCCCAGCACAATACAAAAATCATTATTATGTTAAGACTTTCTTCCATAGAAATAATTGGAAAAAGAGCTAATGGGATAGGAGATCTAAAAGGCACTGAGATTTCAACTATTTTCTTTACAAAAAAAAGTGTGTCTTTACAACTCTTCCCCAAATCAAAATGTCTGAAAACATTTGGTTTATACTAACTTCTGGAAATAATAAAATAATTTTGTCAGGAAATTTTTATTTCTCAATATTCTTATTCTCTTTTGGTAGAAAGGTGAAAGTAGGTGTTTGGCTTTGTGTGTGTGTTTGTGTGTGTGTGTGTGTATGTGTGTGTGTGTGTGTGTGTAACTTCACATGTGTGAAGGCCTGTATGGGACGTGCATGTAAGGGTATGTGTATCGGGGTTTACAGAACAGTTAGAATTAGAATAAAATTAGAACTGGAAATGGTCTACAAAGTCATGTAAGATATTGACCTTCAAAGTTTCCAAATGACTTGTGAAGAAATCTACATGTCAGTATATGTATTGTAGAATTCCTATTCTGTTCTCTAGAAAAATGGACAAATTTTAAAGTACAAATTCATTAGTAAATCAACATTTAATAACCATAAGCAAAATTATTTAAAATATTTTGGCCATAAAATGGTTCAGCTATCTTGTTTCCACATATAGAATAAAAGGAATTACTTTTTCTATTTATTTATTTCATCTTGGAAGAATATAAATTAGGTTCACCTAGAATTTGGAGACGCAGGTGAAGTTTTATATACACCTTTCATATTTAGAAAGACAGTATCATTTAATTACTTAATGACTACCTAGTCAAGATTATAGAAGTTAGTGTTCTCCATTATGCTTTGTCTATATCTTAGGTAAATTGAAATCATATTTTGGCATCATTTTTATGCTTTCATCTTCAATGTCAATCTTAGAATCTTGCTAGTAGTAGAACAGGACACTTTTGGTGAATTAATTAATGATTAATCATTGAAAATTGACCTGGATGGTATAGTTTCCTGGAACTGAAGCCTAAATCTGGTTTAATATTTGACCAGTTTGCCTGGACATGTTATACACATAGATTGCAAAGGTGTTTAGTAGATTTCTAAATTAAATAATTCTGGGTTTTATAGTTGATTTTTAAAAGTGAAATATTTTGTTTTAAAAGGTGACTATTAACACAATTTACATACTTTCTTTTCTGCTTTTACAAAAGAAAAGGAATCTTAGGTTTGCAAATCATCAAAACATTAAAATAGATGATATGCCTAGTTTTCAGTGCTTTGCATTTATTAAATATACTTTATTCAATATTGTGTATGATGCATATCTTCATTATTTACTACTTGAAAAATTTTCTATGCTATTTGTATATGAATCATGTTCCCAATCAAGCAGTGAATAATGGAGAAAAGAAGAGCAGTGAGAAGGAAATATCTTCTCTTGCTGGTTTGTAAGAAAGGTAGGAAGTCAGAAAATCAGGAAGAAAGAAAAAAAAAGATAAAGAAAGAAGGAAAGAGGAAGGGAGAAAGAGGAGGGAAAAAAGAAAAGGAGAATGAAAGCTCTGATCTTGATATATACATAGTTGCCCATAAACACCTGGGATTACCTAAGCAAATATTGGAAGATCCCCTCCCTAACCACTTTCACACACCCACAAGGTGCCTTCTGTGATTTTTTTTTTTTCTTCCCAAAGTTTGGGAATTAGTGTTGGGTTAAAAACAAAGAAATAGAAGACAAGTACCACATTCAAGAAGAACCAGTTTTGCACACTCAAAATTAAAGTCACAATAACAGGAAAGGATTTCAAGGGTTCTCTAGTCCAACTGCATCATTATATATATGGATAATCAAGTCCTGGGACACTGTTTAGGTCAGTTCAAGCTGCTATAATGAAATATCATAGATTAGATGGTTTAAAAAACAAAAATTTATGTCTCCTCTTCTGGAGGCTGGGAGTCTGAGCCAAGGTGCTAGCATGGTCAGGTTCTTGGTGAGGGCTCTTTTCCTGTTTATATTTTCACATGGCCTTTCCTTGGTGCATGCATGGAGAGAGAGAGAGTGAGAGCCTGTGTCTCCTCTTTTTATAAAGGAATTAATTCCATCACAAGGGCCCCATTCTCAAGACCTCATTTAACCGTAATTGCCTCCCAAAGGCCTCATCTCCAAATACCATCACAATGGGAACTGAGCTTCAACATATGAATTTTGGGGAGACATAAACATTCAGTCCATAACAAACATTGAGTGATTTGCTCAAAGTCACACTGCTAGCTGGTGGCAGAAGGAGAAGACCCTGACTCAGATATTCTGAAAATTGGTCTGATGTCACTTCCACTGCAAGGTGATACCTTTTATTCAAAGGGGTTAAAAGGAAGGGAAAGAAACAAATCATCAAGGGAATCAATCTAATCCAATCTTTCTAAAGGATATGATTCAGATTTATTCTATCAGGCCTCCTATAAGGCATTGCTCCATCAATGTTTCCATCTTCATTTTATCTCTCCATTAATGGTCTCCGTGACCATATTTCTTTTCTACTCCTCAATATATTGCTGAGTCTGGTTTCATTCTTCACACTCTTCAAAAGTTTCAGAGCATAATCACACATTAGGGGACAGCAAATATTATTCCTATTTGAAGTTATATATCACCCAAGTGACAGGAGATTTTATGTATATTACTTATTTATCCATCTAAAATCATTTAAGAATTATTTACATTTCAGAGATGAGAAAACTTGTATTGAACTATGAAGTAACTAGTCCATTATTGTTCAAATTTTGTCTAACTATACAGATCATTGCTGCCTATCACAGTTGCCTTATAAATTCCTTCATAACCTGCTTACTTTCAAGTTACATTAAAATTTTTTCCCAAGATTTTATTGATTTGATTTCTCATTCTGATACACCAAACTTTCTCTTACTAAGTGCTACAACTAATGACCTCTTTTTTAAATCTTGATTTCAGATTAATTTCCATAAGTTTACTTTTTGGCTTTGGGCATTATCAACTTTCCATCTATTCTGGTACAGACGGGCATTTAAGAGTGTGAGCTGCAGTCAGAGAAACCAGTTTGAACCTTTTGTCTAACACTTACTAGATATGTGTGGCACTAAGAGAATTTGACAATTTTCTGTTTCATTCACTTCATTTGTAAAATTAGGAACATAACATACTATTTCAGAAGTCTGTGGGGAGGATGACAGGAGATAAAGTATGTAAAGAGCTTAGTACCCTGTTTAACACCTAAGCACTCTACTAAAGGTACCCATTATTTCCTACTGAAATGTCTTCTTCCTTCTTCTCCCTCCTGGCTTTAAAGCCATACCTCTCTGATTTCTCTTTCTCAGTCTCTTATGGCTGTCTCTTGATTATTATAATACAGATTTCTGCCTTTGACTCTTCTCATCCCTTTAGCCATTAACCTTAGATGATTTTACTAAGTATATG
The DNA here is from genome assembly GCF_002837175.3 of Physeter macrocephalus. Taxonomy (NCBI): domain Eukaryota; kingdom Metazoa; phylum Chordata; class Mammalia; order Artiodactyla; family Physeteridae; genus Physeter; species Physeter macrocephalus. Next base: position 35,501,903 of record NC_041226.1, on the reverse strand, counting down.
GTTTCACCTGCCATGTCTATGCTGATTTTTTTAATATAATTGCATTTCTAATTCTTGCTTCTGTCCAGAAATTAGCCTGTATGTGTAAGTACTCTTGTAATTATTTCTCAAATAAGGAATATGAAACATATCAAGTTCAATAGATTATCACTTTTCCCCCATAAAAATATGCTCCGAGTTATCAAAAATAGAAACCATGGTCATCCAGAAATTTTCTCAATTCCTTACCAATTGCCATCCATATGTTTTAACATGGAAGACACGCTCCTCACATTTTGGTTTTCTTTACTGCTATTAACCCATCCCTAACATTCTACTCGATGGCCTCACTGGCCATCACCTTACTGGGCAATTTGTCTTTCCTAAAGTGTTTTGCTTTACTATTCTTGGGCATATTTAACCATGCTGTTTGCTCTATGTCTTTTTCTGTCTGGTAAATTCCTTTGTAATACTCTTAACTTTTAAATGCCCTCTTTTATTTTCCTCCATAAATTCTCCAGGATTTAATGGATTTATTTTATGGGCTTCCATTAACACTTTGCAAGTGCCTCTTACAGGACATGGTATTATAATCATTTTGATGTCTCTCTGCTTTCAGAAAAGAAGCTGAATATTATTCACCTTTGTATACAACTAGATCTCAAAAATCTTTAATACCAAGTAATTGAATATTAATTTATTCCCCAGTTATAATATTTTTTCCTTTGTGAAGAAAATAATTCACTCTCATACAAAATTTCTTATAATATGGTTTCCAAGAGAAAAATGGCAAAAGGTTGAGAGTCACTCTATAAAAGTGCATATTTGCTCTAATTACTTGTTAATGCCTATAATATATAATGTTTGATACCAAAAAGAATATGCTACATACAAATATATTCTGAGTAAAAACAATAAATTAACTCACACTCAAGAACTAGACAAAACCACTACTCTTGAATCTCTCATTATTCCTTCTCTATGCCACCCCCTGCCTTCCTCTCAGATATAACTGAGTCTGAACTGTATGTTCATAATTCCCTTTTTTATAAAAAATATGGCTGTTTTACATATGTAAGTATTTTTAAACAGAGCTAAGTTATTTTCTAAAGCAGTGGGATCGATTGATATACTGCCTGCAGACCAGCAGTGTATGAGAATTCCTACTGTTTCACATGTTCACACATACTTGGTTTTGTTAGACTTCTTAATTTTCACCAATTTATCAAGTATAAACATGCCTCAATAACTAAATAGTCTTGATTTTTTAAAAAATATATATTTTTTTAATTTTTGGCTGTGTTGGGTCTTCGTTTCTGTGCGAGGGCTTTCTCTAGTAGCGGCAAGCGAGGGCCACTCTTCATCGCGGTGTGCGGGCCACTCACTATCGCGGCCTCTCTTGTTGCGGAGCACAGGCTCCAGACGCTCAGGATCAGTAGTTGTGGCTCACGGGCCTAGTTGCTCCGCGGCATGTGGGATCTTCCCAGACCAGGGCTCGAACCCGTGTCCCCTGCATTGGCAGGCATATTCTCAACCACTGAGCCACCAGGGAAGCCCAATAGTCTTGATTTTAACTTCTCTGATTACTAATAAAATTTAGTCTATTTCTTTTTCTCCCTTTGATTAAACCAAGAACAAATATGTTCTGCCTGTTGCTTCTTACTGCCCAACATGAGTTTCCAACAAAGGATTAGGGTTTTAGTACAATGTGATGAGATTAGCTTGGCCAAGTAATTTCAAAGGCTATGAGAATTTAAGAACAAGTTGTTCTTTAGCTAGTGTAATATAAGGAAAAAGAGCAGATTCATAAAACAAAGTTATTCTATTTTTCACTGTTGTCCATTTAAATCATAAAATGTGTTGTATAGACTCTGAGATTCAGAATTTTTAATACAAGTAATGAAAGTTAGAGCTTACCCAATCCAACACAATTTTAAATAAATTATAAAAATTCAGCACATAATAAAGACAAATGATCTGATCAAAGTCATAGACATGGTTAGAGAGAATCAGAGCTAAAATCCAACTTCTTCCTATTTAGGATTCTATGCCAACCCACAGGATTCTATGCCAGCCCAAACTGAGAATAGTTTATAACAGACTCAAATAAAGAAGAATAGAAATCTGTGAGCAGGTAAAGTTCAATATAATATTAATATTCTTTATCTATTTTAACTGTTGTTACATATTCATTGTTGACTGATAAAATTAGAAAGTCTTCCTACTGTAGATCATTGCTCTGCAACAATAACAGTAATTTCTCTGAAGGAATGTACACTAGCAGATATTAGAATAATATTAAAAAAAGAATCCTAGATCTGCTGATAAAATTTGCTTTGTTATAAAAATATACAAGTTTATAATTATAATATAGTTTTTCATTAAAAAGCTATGTTATGCAGTTGTTCATGTCATAATCTCATAGACCCCACAAGAAGGAAGTATTTCTTCTTTGAAATGACAAAAATGGCAGTGTAATATGTGGATTAAGAATGTGAGAGGCCAATTGAACCTTCTAAAGTCACAGCTAAATTCATCATAATGTCAAATTAAAATCAGTGCCTAATTCATTATATGCCTCTGTAAGTTCACTTATGCATTGCTTCAAAGCTTTTGTTGTTTATTCTGTGAAATTTAAGGCATTTATGGTAGGCATCTTCATGTTTAATTATAAACAGATCATAATATCCAAAACTAAAAACTTATAGGACTGTAATTTAATGAAATGTAAAAGATACATATGTAGCATTATAAGATAGCAGTAAATAGACTTAACTACACCTTCCTAGCCATTAGAGAGATACTTAGTGGCATTACCATCACTTCTCTAAGTCTAGTTTCCCCATATATGGAATGAGAGGTATATAACACTAATTGGACCCTAAGGCATCTGACTACTCTAAATGTGTATAAATCTAATAGATAATTCTAACTTTACAAATATACAAGCCAATCAAATATGAGTTTATCTAAATTAATTCCATTTTGTACTCTTAAGGGGATTTATTAAACGCAATATATGACATTACATTTTTGTCAATGGTCTCAATATTTTTTCTCACACTATAATAAAATAATTGGTTAAAATTTAATGCAAATCAAAAGAAAGACACCATTCTGTAAGCACAAAATAAAAGGACCTTCAATATCCTAATTTATTTATTTCATTACTTCATATACTTTTTCTATCAGGTCCATACAATTTTGTAACCTTATGTACATCTGAAACTCCTTTGACAATAAAATGTCTTTCTTTCCCCAGTAAGCACTCTTTGGAATGAATTTAGCACAGCAGAGAGCATTTCTATCCATTCCCACAAGAAATTCAGCATCTTCTTTAAGACTTTATGATCCTCATTTTATTTGCTATTGAACAGACAATAACAAGAATATCTTCTGAAATCTAATGTATATTTTAGTTTTCTGTTTTCCCTGACTAGACTAAAGGTACGGATAGGAAAATCAAACTTCTGCATTTGTAGCTTTTGCAGAGTGTATGTAAATTATAATATAGAAAATCTGAAATCTATCTTCTATTTACTTAGGACACTACACAAAAAATTGGTTCATGCTTAGAGTGACTAAAACAGTAAGGTTTTTTTTTTAATAGGCTGAGGAAAAAAATTTCTATAGCCCTAGGGTATGGGTAGAATGTCCTGAATGCTTTGTCCTCCTTCTTGACTAGTAACCTTATAAAGTAACTGATATAGTATGACATTTAAGAATCTGAAGAGAATGAGCAATTAAGATGCACTCCTTTAAAAAGTCAGGTAAACCAGACAGACATTGGAACAGTCAGTTATTGCTATTAGTTGTAAATATCATATATATTTATATGTTAGTTATATATATATGATATTTATACATACACTATTTACTGAGAACATATTCAATAGCTGTACTCATGGATGTGTATTAGATGAGAATAAAGCTATGATTTTTTAAGAAGTCATTACTTTTTTGGTTTGAATGCAATTGATATTTGGAATAAATAACTCAAAAATTAGTTAATAAGTTTATAATTTGGAATGAGAAATAAAGGTCATAAAATGTTATGTTATCAGATACTAACAAAAGTAAGGTTGTTAGGAGTGCTGGCTCTGGAGCCAGTTTGTCTGGATTTGAATTCCAGTTCCACTACTTACCAGCTATTGGACCTTGGACAAGCTACTAAACCTTTCTGTTGAAATTATTCTAAGTGTTCAAATCTGACTCCTCTCTCCTTCTTAAGCATAGGGGAAGACTATATTTCTCCATCTCTTACAGATGGGCAAGAAATGTGATGAGTTTTGGCCAATGAAGTATTGTCAGAAAAGATGTCTGTACAGCTGGGCCAAGATTGATGAGTGGTCCATGTTTTCTCCTTCCCACTATAGTGACCCTGAAAGCTAAGAGATGGGTTGGAGGAATAACAAACAATGGAACCTCTATCAACCTGGTCCCTAAGTGAGAGTACATGGAGACCAACAATGGACATGTGATTATATTATAGCAAGAAAAAAAACCTTGGTTGTGTTAAGCTGCTGAGGGTTGGAATTTGTTACTGCATATAACCCTGCCTAATATGGCTCGTATACTCATTGTGTCTCAGTTTCCTCATCTATAACTGGGATAACAACAATATCTAGTTATCTTATGGTTGTCAGCAAGACTTTATGGAAATGAGATAAAACTGTTTTAATTCCTATTAAAAGTAGTAGTATATATAACCCCTCACTTAATAGATTTTAAATTCTAGAACATTCTACCTGTCATAAAGCCCAGATTTAACTAGCAGTGAGTTAACCTTTCTGCAATGCCTACCACCACAAATTAAAAAACAAAGTCTCACATTCTGCTTTAATATAAAATATTTCTACTAGGATATGTAATATTTTTGTCATGTGAAATATTTGCATGTTGACAAATATTCCAGTTGCTGACTTATTAATGACACCATTCATTTTTAGAAATAATAATTTTTTTTCTATTATACAGAAGGAAATACTAGCTAGGTAAGAGGAAGAAGTGGGGGAGGGTAGAGAGAAACACTAGTGAAGATTACAAAAGATTACTGCAGGATTCTCCTGTAATTCTCTGATTATAGCTTTATCTATCAAGCTCTGGAATTGAAGACCATTTGAATTCATCTCCAACCCTGGGAGTGAAATAAAAAATTTCTTTTTTGCTTCAGAAATTTAAGCTCTTTACAGACATACTTTTTACTTAATCCTCATGACATCAGAGAAAGGTATTATTTCCTATACTTTGCAGATAAGAAAAATATACCATAGACCACAGGAAGAATAAAAGGGAGTCACTCCTTACCCAAAGGCATTTACTCTGTGGGGAAAGCAACTCAAAGATCTTCATTTCCATTAAGTTGCTCATTTATTGCTCTCTCTCATGGTTGAAAGTAGAGCCAAAAATGAAAAGAACTATTACTGAAAGCAATAAAAGGAAACATTTTCCCTGGAGGAGCAAAGTATTTTTATATTATTTTCATTTTGCTGAACTTAGTGAAGAATGTAATGACCAAGGAAAGAAACAAGTGGATTAGCAGTTCTCACTGGACCAACAGTCTCTAGATGCTAGATGTCTCTGCCATCCAGCAGAGACAAAAATTAGAATATGACATTTTCAATATATTTAATTTGGAGAAAAATAGTACCATATCTCTTCAATAAAGTTAGTCACATTACATTTTAACTTTGGTTAAAGAAATATTAATTAAATCATTTATGCTCACATTAGAGAACTATATTATATTACAGTCAAAGAACATTTATATTAATACATAATATTATACCCATTAAAAAATACAGTTTTTGCAAATACTGCATAAATAGACAGAATCTCCTGTATCTAGAAATTTATCATCTATGCTGTTAGTAAACTTAAAGGCATTTTAGAATATTTTATAAAAAATTAAAATCTAAGAGATCAGTGCTTTTAGTCATTTAATAATTACTAATTGAACATTTACTATCTGCCTAGTCTGTGTTAAGCAGTATCCATAAAGAGCTTGTTATTTAGGTGGGAAATACAAGTCAAGATAGAGTAAAATATTAAGAAATTTACCTAACATTTGACAGAATAATCGGCTCTCTTACCCCTAATGTATAATGAACTTTATAAAACAATAAAAAAACTATCAATTCTCTCCCAAAAATGAAAAACATGAAAGAAATTTTCCATTTTCCAAAATTATTACTCTTCCAATAAAGGCAACAATAAATGGTATTTGGCCTATCATATTGGAAATAAATAAAAACACATTATCTAGTAATGATATCAAAGTAAAGAAATGAATACCCTCATATACTGCAAGTACTATTGCATATTACTAAAAAAATTCTTGAGATATATTTATTAATCCTTGAGATATATTTATTGTAGAATACATTATAAATTTTTATATTTATATATTATTAACATAATAATATATTGAGATATTATTATATTTGTATTTATACTGATATATTATATCCATACCAGGAAACCTTAAATTCCTACATCCCATTTTAAACATATTCGATGTTTAGTAACTTATACTAAATAATCATGAATGTTTACAAAAATGTGGATAAAGGAAGCATCACTGAAAACATATTTATATGAAATGTTGAAATACTTAAAATGTTTATATCCACCTGGTAAACCTATATGAGTGAATTCTTTTCTGTCCAAAACTGATACAGACGAATATGTAAAGACATGCAAAAAGTATTCAAAAGTTAGTACAAAATATAAACGGAATTATTTGAAAAATCTCTAATTCAGTAAAATCCATAGAGATCAAAATTGATGTAGATGAAGGCACCAAAAACGGAATAAATAAAGTCGCATACACTGGACTGGGAAGAATATGCATGTTCTGAGAAACAGCAGACAATATAGGAATTTTTAATTGAAGAAAAATGTATCGGCAAATAGCAATAATTATGCAGTGTGCTGGAAATAAAAAAGAGCTATGGTCTAATCTGAGTGAAAATGAATGATGGGAAGGAGAAAGAAAGGAGAGAATGGAACTAATACTTTTTACATTTTTACAGCTAACACTTATTGAACCTGTTTTATGGGGCAAAGTATAGGGAAGTCCTGGAGGCACCCTGGCTCATTTTGTATCTCAGCTCTGCCACTGCTGGCTGTGTGACCTGGTGCAAATTACAGAGCCTCTTTATGTCTCATATTAAAATAATGATAGTAACTGTACCTAGCTCATATGATTGTTATGAAGATTAAACGGTTTAAAATGGGCAATGTCCTTATGACAGTGCCTGGCAAATGGTAAGTGCCCAAAATTTGAAGGTACTTTTATGGAAATATTGAGTCTTCAAAATTCTAATAAAACTCAAGGTAACACCACTAGTAACATGTAGAATGGGGAATTGAATGTGGTCTCTCTGACCACAAAGCCGAGGCTAATAGGCAAAATGTCCCTTTGTCCATACTCACAGGCTACAGTGAAATGTCTACTTGGCAATTAGGAAAAATGCCCTCTCCCCTGATTTCATACACGATCAGAGCAGAAGTATGAAAGTGCTCTTCACTGAAAGAGAACAATTCACAGTCATCAGTGTTCTCCATACCCTGAGAAAGGTATCTATGTATTTATAGAAAGCATGTGTTCAGCTGTAGAGACACCAACCAGCTTTGGAAATGAAAAAAGGAGTATCCCTGAGTAAGTGTTCACGGAAGCACTGAGCCGTGGAGAGGTCATGGAAGCGAAGTGGTTGTGGGTATTGCACTTCCATTGGCTGGACAGTCCTATGCTCAGTCTGCTCTGCATAAACATTTGATTAATTTTACAATTTGATTCTCCCAGTTATTTTCCTTCCCACTTAGCTCTGTCTTCAGAAAACAATTCACTGATCATGCTACAAGAGTATAAAAGTTTTTGTAACAGTTATGTTTTTATCGCACATTGATTTCCTGCAACAATTTTGTAAATATGATTACCTTAAGTTGGTCTTACATTTCATTATCTAAACCACAGGATTTTAAGAGTGAAAGAGGGGACTATCAATGCCCTGGGACAATAGGCTAAAACAGACTGTTTGGGGGGAAATTGGGACAAAAAGTCAGACACAGTCAATATGAGTTAAGCCTGAGATTTTAAAATACTCTATCTCCCCTCCTTCCCCATATTAGATTTTTCAGGCTGTATGATTGTATAGCCTAGTACAGTCAGGAAAATAGTGCCTGAATTAAGGTAATGCTTGGAAGGCTTTATATTACAGATCTGTGATCTTGGATAATGTACATAATGCTTTAAGCTGTAATTTCCCCATTTCTAAATTGGAAATAATAATTCCTATGTGATAGTGCTGTTGTGAGAATTTATTTTCAACACACACACACATATACATACAAATGTATGTATGTGTGTGCATGTCTATATATGTATATATATATATATAAATACATTTGTATACATATATATCTTAGTCCAGTGAATGCTTAAAAACTGGTAGCTATTATTATTTTCTCACCACTCTAATTCAATTCTCAGAGGCCTCTTGAAATGTAGGCAGCTGACTTTTCTCAGGCAACAGTGCTCTCTAATGCTATGTGATTTCTTCAAACTTCTACAACTGCTCTGCTCCAAGAATAGTTAGTCCTCTGTGTGTTAATATGGTGAAAACAAAGCTATGCACTATTAAGGAGGTTAACTGTAGGTTATGCTGTAACACCTCGGAGAGCCGTTTGATGCTGATTCAAAGGATACATGTCTAGTCTAGAAGATCTTCTGTTACCTATTATATGCATATGTAGAGATGACACCTGGAATCAATCTTGATCCAGAAATCCCACAGAAATGCTAAAATATTCACGCACACAGGTAGCAAGGATACCTGAGGTTTCTCAGTTTTATGAGTGGTGGATGTTGTGTGTAAAATGTCTTTTATCATCCTTACTGCATAGTTTAACAAGCTCTGGCAGGACTTTAATAGACTCAGTGTTTTTTTAAAAAGAGGTTTTGGAATATGGAAGTAGCACTAACTGTGTTTTATTTAATGTTTTCCCCCCACCCCAAAGAAAGTATACCATATATATCCACATTTAGAGCAAGGAAAATTGCTTCTATAGAGAATGTATGTCATACTTACAATGCATTCAAGGAATTCTTAATCCTTTTATTTAGTCAAAAATACCATAAAAATGTTTGCTTCTCACATCAATCTCTCAATCTCTTTTTCCTTTCTAGCTTTCTTTCCTGTTTTGTCTATGTGAGTGTTAAATTGCTCAAAGTCTAAATTATGGGTATTAACAAACATTAGTCTAGTAATGTTTAACTTATTTACATTTGTTTGAGTTATTTTAAATCTTAAAAGAGCATATGAGTATTTAAAATAAAGTTAGTAACACAATTTTGTCACTAACAGCCAATTACTATTACTGATGTTCCACTTACATCTAGTTAATGAAGAAGTTATTTATCCATAAAGAGGAGCAATCCACCAAAAACTCTAATTATTATTATTATTGATTCTAAAAACAGTTGATATCATCTTGACCAGATTTAAATATTACCTATGATTAAGAATTAGTGGTCCTTTAAGACATTTATAATTTTTTTCTCAAGAAACACACTACTTTCACTAAATAAATGTTTTATTGCCATATAATTCCAAACCATTAATGAAAATTTATTTACAAAATCCACTTTCTTTTCTTGATAATCTAGATAAAGAAAGAAAAAAATATTTGTTATTTCATAAATATGACTTATGTACATTTTTATTGAAGTTCATAATTATTCAATTTTTCAATTATTCAAGTTTGGTATTTTGGGAATGATTCTGTTGCTGCCAGATTCTGCCCATTGTTTATAACACTCACATATTCAACACTCAGCCTATGTTCTTACCTCAGTGAATATTAGATTAACCCCAATACACAGAGAAAAGATTCACCAAATTAAAATAAACTACTCAAATTTTCCTTGTTTAATCCTAACTTGGCCCAATTCCTGGCTGTGTGACCTCAAGCAACCTACCACCCTCTGAGAATCTCAGATTCCTCATCTTAAAAGTGGGATTATTAACTTGCAGGTTAATAATCAGGTTAATTAATCTCCTTGCGAAGATTAGAGATAATGCTCACCATGCACCTGGCAAAAGTTAGGTGTTCAATGATTGGTAGCTGTTAGCAGTAAATGAAATTGAGGTCAGCAACCTATACCCTCTTCCCAAAAAGATACCCAGAAAGAAGCTAGTGATCATAGGTATACTCCTATGAAAATGTTGACTTTTTACATCATTGACAGAGAATTTCATTGACCCTACAGCACTAATTCAGTGCATGCCAAGATCTGAACAGTCATACAGTTTTTAACAATCCCACCTTAAATTCAAAGAATCATTTAAAAAGAGATTTTATAAAGCCAGGCAAAAGATCTGTCGATCTATGTAAAAACGTTACAGGAGCACAAGTTTTCATGAATCTTTTCCCAGTGTAACTCTGTGAGAGTGAAGAATAGGTATCTGAAGGATACAGGACATAGGATCAGTGCCCTAAAATGAAATTTCAAATGATTTCTCTCCTTCAATGGGTTTGTTTTGTCCCTGACCTAATTTCTATGCTAATTTATAAGGTTAAAATTGCTTTATTCTCTGCAAAGCCCATACCTCTCCCTTCTCTCAAGTCTCTCAGGGACTGACTCCAGGGAGCAAGGCATATCTGTATAATATATATTATATATATAATATATATTATATATATTATATATATATAATCAATAAACTACATTTGGTTAACTGTTCATTATTCAGTGACTGCTGATCCACTTTTTGGATTTTCCACGCCTTTCATTTCATCTTCTCCTCAATCCTACTACCTTTCTTTTGATGGTTTCACTGCTCATTATCACCTCTACCAGAAGTGAGAAGGAATAATGTGAAATTTAAATGAGTCAAAAATGACTTTTAAAATTTATTTTGAGGATTAGGATAAAAAGTTGAAACTGTGAGCTAAAATTAGGTCTGGCATTTTCTGATGACTTCACCCAGCTATACTTAGCCCGGTTAAAATGATGCTGATTCAGTTCTGAAAAATAAAGGGACAGTTCAACCCTATTATATTCCTTCCTCTTGGAATACAGGGAGAAAGAGGGAATATGTGAAATCTATTTACACAAAGTTTTCTAAAACAAAAAGGAAAGTACTAGTCAGAATAGACCAATGCTTAGCAAAAGTCTCATTTATAAGTTGCACAGTACAGTGGTAAATGTTTTAGAATACAAGTTTGTATTGTAGTAAATTAGCTTATTTGCACCCCTTTTCATAAAAGTAATGTAAATGTATATTTATTTTCTTAACTATCTGGCTTTTTTAGCAAAAGAACCAATGTGTTGGTTTTCTATTTAGTCATACAATTATTTTCTGAGTTGTGTAGGGAAAATGCAATAGGATTTTTTTGAAGTTTGTCTGATATACTTGAACAATAATTTATCCAAATTAGTACTGCTTCTTAAAAATATTTGTAAATTTGCAAAATTAATAAAATAATATAAAATAAAGTAACTGGTACTTATGGCAATATTTAATAGCCAAGCTGTGGGAAATAATAGACAGTAAAAAAATATGCTGTTTTGCTAAGTTATCCTCTAATATGGAGATAATCCTGAGGGCAAAATCTACTATATTAAGAAATAGGAGTATTTTGAGGATTCACATTAGCCATCTCTTTTGCTCTCAACTAATATGCAAAATGAGGGCTAACTAGGTGATCCGTAAAATTACTCAGACCCTTGCAATACTTTCAAGTATACACATACACATAAATATACATTCATAATATATTTTAAGTCTACAAGTTGTGAGAAGATCTAAGCTAGACAAACACAGAGAAGTTTGTGTCTGTGTGTATGTATATGTTTAGGAAACAGTAATTGACTAAGTTTTTCAAAAAGGCCTCATATAGCAAACATATGCCTACAGTAGTGTTTTTCTTATTGTTGGTGAGTGATAAATGTTTGTTGACTTGAAGTGAGTTTAAATGTATAGAGGCCCTAGATCCACCATTTAGGTGAGAAAAGTGTACCAGAGTAGAAAGATCATGTGCTTTGGAGGCCTCATATTCAGGTCCAGTCACTGCAGGCACTGACAAACATGTAATTTATGCCTGTAAAAATTGATATAATAATACCTATATTATAAAACCATTTTGTTATGAGGATAAAGTAAATAAATATGTAAAAGCCCCAGTAGTATGTTCAGAACATATCTAACACTCAATAAATGTTTTATTATTTCTCAAATATTATATTGGTTTTACAAATATAATCATCCCTCAACCTTGATTATTGGATCAGAAAGAAATATATATACAATTTTTAAAATATAAAATATGTATATATTTATAAATTATATATTTATAAAACAATATAGCATTTAAAATATTTGTATTATATATAAGTATGTGTTTAATTATATATCTATAATTATTATATATTATATTTATATGATATTATATGTCCTATATATTGTTCTATTTACACTTACATATATGCATGCATATATAAAATAAACATAATATATATACACACACACATATTTTAAGACATCTAAAGGGACTGCTAATTTCATACATTAACAAGCAAAAAATAAAATAATCTTTTTGTTTCTTTTTTATTGAAGTATAAAATGATTTATAATGTTGTGTTAGTTTCTGGTGTACAGCAAAGTGATTCAGTTACACATACATATATATATATATGCTTTGTCATATTCTTTTCCATTATGGTTTATTGCAGGATATTGAATATAGTTCCCTGTGCTATACAATAGGACCTTGTTGTTTGTCCATTTTCTATATAATAGTTTGCACCTGCTAGTCTCAAACACCCAATCCTACTCTCCCCTGAACTCCCTACCCCTTGGAAACCACAAGTCTGTTCTCTATGTCTGTGAGTCTGTTTCTTTTTGGTAGATAAGTTCATTTCTGTCACATTTTAGATTCCACATATAAGTGCTATCATATGGCATTTGTCTTTCTCTTTCTGACTTACTTCACTTAGTATGATAATGTCTATGTCCATCCATGTACTGCAAATGGCCTTATTTCATTCTTTTTTATGGCTGAGTAATATTTCATTTTATATATATATATATATATAATATATATGTATATATACCACATCTTCTTTATCCATTCATCTGTCAATGGACATTTAGGTTGTTTCTACGGTGACTAGTGCAGCTATGAATATAAGGGTGTATGTGTCTTTTCAAATTATGGTTTTCTTTGGATATATGCCCAGAAGTGGGATTGCTGGATCATATGGCAACTCTATTTTTAGTTTTTTGAGGAACCTCCATGCAGTTCTCCACAGTGGTTGTACCAATTTACATTCCCACCAACAGTGTGAGAGGGTTCCCTTTTCTCCACATTGTCTCTAGCATTTGTTATTTGTAGACTTTTTAACGATGGCCATTCTGACTGGTGTGAGGTGGTACCCCATTGTAGATTTGATTTGCACAAAATAATCTTAAAATAAGGTCATATGCTTAATTTGTATTTATTTATAATCTTGAATTAACCAGAACATTTATAGAACTATGTATGGTTCAGAATAAGTTTAAATATCTGTGTATATATTAAATCACATGAAATGTTGTGGATAGAACACTGTTATTAAAATACTCTAAATGGTACAATCACAGTTACTTGAAAAATACAATAAAAACTACCTGGAAAACACAGTATTGCAAAATTTTAAAAGTTTCAAGGTATGTTTGCTAAATGTACAAAGTTTGACAGATGCATGCTCACAGCAAATAAAGAGATAAAACTACAAGGAGAGAAGGCTTGCAGTAAATGAAAATTATTAACCTTTAGTGATATAACACAGTAAATAAGGATCAAATTAACCTGTGTATCATTATGCAGTGTCTATCAAAGACATATATTAGGTAAGCCATTTCCCTCATATATGTGTATGTAGTGTGTATGGGTATTTTTATAAGAAATTGAAACAGAGAGGTCTGATGACTTGTCTAAAGTCACACCGTAACTTCGCAACCACCTAGAGAAGGGCATCCTAATCCCCTGGCTCAGCTCAGTGCCATCTATTGTATCGTGTTGTTTTCTTTGTCTATAGAAAAAATAAGCTTGGGAGGCTTATAATCTAGCTATTCTTCTAGATTGATTTTTACAGAACACCTGGGAAGCAGGCCCAGAGCAATTGAGACATCTGAGAAGTTCATTATAAGTATCATTTTCAAGGGACTCATAGCATAGAAGCTCTCTAAGTAATCTTTAGAAAGAAATATGTGACACCAGATGGCAGGTCACAGAGCTGGCGTCATAAGGAACAGGAGTTTGGGAACACTTTCGTCGTGCCCAGTAAGAAGATACAAGGGAAGAAAGAAGGGAATTTGGTCTTTTTTTTTTTTTTTTTTAAAGCCCAATTACAGTTGAAATCTCTACTTAGATCTTCAAAGAGGAAAGATAATAACAAGTAGCTCAGTTAACAGTTTGGAATGTGTCATGTAAGGTATTCCCCCAAATTGTGCTGGCCTTGATGACAAATTTCCATGCAGGGACTTTGCAATAACCGCAGTAACTTAGAGTAAAGTAGGTTATTATTGTTGTCCCAAACATTATCTCCAGAATGTTTAATTTAGGTGTTTCAACTTACATTATAGTTTATATGGTCATGCCTTTTAGAAACACTACAGAAAATTATTGCTGAATATAGTGTCCTTGTAAACAAAGGATAAACTAAAGAAAGAAATCCCTATATTTTCAACAAAATAGGTGAGTGATCTTAACCTGTTGGAGAGGGCACGAACTGTAAGGGGGTATAGAGTCTACTGCTGTTGCTCTCTGTATAAATGTAGAATTAATTCAGATTGTGGGTCTAGCCTGTATGTATCCTGACCATGGATGGATTGCCTAATTCTGGCCATGTGCCTCAAACTTTCAGAAGCTGTGGGTATTGTGTGAAGACATAAACTAAACACATTTCAGAAGCAACTTTCTACTGATTTTTGGAGTAAGATATGTTTCAACTACAGATCCCAAAGTATAATTATTTACCAATTATGTGTAAAAGTTCAACTGTAGGGCAGAACAAGCAACTGAAGAAGCAAGGAGAGGCAAAGCATACTTGCCTGACTGTGTTTTGTTTACCAGCTGTGTGGTGGCCTTACACATACATGTACATGTTCCTGTGTGTTTACCACTTCATCAGCGTTCCAGTTTCACTCCAAAGAACTTAAAGAAGCTGATTTCATAAGCCAGATTTGTATTACAGAAAGTTTTGTTTGAGAACTCCATGCACAGCCTCATTTGTGCAATAAGAAGTTGTAACACACACCAGGTGTTTTGATGTAGTATGTTATCAATTATTTAGGATTAGTGGGGATGAGGAGAAAATAGGAAGGGTCAGAAGCAAAACAATTAGCTCTGCTAAGCAATTTATATTCTATTTAGCATACAGTAGAAGAAGAAAATTGAAGTGGATCCTATGGAAAACACAAGATGTCAGATCTTTCTCTAACCCAGGAGGAGTACTTTTCTATTCCAGGCTCAGTCATTAGTTACTCAGCTGGGAGGGTTTTATGTTCAGGGCAGCCCACAGGATATATGGAAACCTAGGGATGAAGAGAAATGTCTACTCAGGGAAAGGCCAATGGTCTTTACCACTACTTACATGGCACCCTGCAGATCAAAAAGTGTTTCACAGACTTAATGCACTGGAATCTCTCACCAGCCCTGACTTTATAAACGAGGAAACTTGTCATATGGCTATTTAGTGTCAGAGCCAGAGGGGATAGCCAAGCATTCTCCACCACACTCCTTCAGAATTCCTTTCCCAGTAAAAATTCTAAGAAAAAAAAAAAGTAGTAACTTGAAATGTAGCCTTTCTTTTGAACCTAGGCTTCAGTGAGTGCCCTCCAAAAAAAGAAAGAAAAAAAAAATACATCCCTTAGAGAAATCTGTTAAAATTGCTTGCAGGCAGAACCACTTCTGTTACCAAGCAATTGTTGCCACTCTCCCTCTTGGCTCTTTACCTTAGCCAGAAGCCGCGGTTGTCTCAAAAGACCACAAGGCAGACACCCAGAGACACTTGCGCCTACAACTAGGAAATTGGCAGAAGCTTTGTCACCACCAACTGCGAAGCTTCAAAATTAAAGCACGTCGAAACCTTCACCGAATTCATATATTTGCTTCTCTGCTTCAGACCGCCTTACTAAGAGTTTGAAGTTCCTTCTCTCTGCAGAGAAAGTGGATTTTCTTTCTCTGTGCAAACACTGCTGGATCCAAGTCTCTCGGAAGAACTGGTGGCAAAGCAGGCGTTTGGGGATCGCGCCTGTGATTGCTCTCCAGTGCCGACTTCCTCTCTCTCTAATCAGATATAAATGCAGGCTTATTAATTTAGTCTAATTCTCCCTCTCACGCTCGCAACCTGTGGACTTGGGACCTGACTGGTGCTGCGAGGAGGGAGGACGGAGGGCAAGCGCCCCGGAGTCTGACCGGGTGGCGCCTAGTCGCCGTCTTCACAAGTCCCCGCTCCGGCTCCTCCGGCGGGGTCTGGACTTAACCCAGGTCCAGGACAGGAAACCATGACCGTGTCTCGGTACCCCCTCGCCTTTCTGCCCCCCTTGAGCTGCTGTCCTTAACTGACGAGCCAGTGACTATTGGCTGAAGTTCCCAGCGATTTGCATGCACAGAGAGGGAGTGTCTTCTGCCGCCTCCCCGTCAGGAGCGCGCCGACTGCAGCCTCCTTGGGAATGCGCGGCCGAGGGGATGCGCACAGCTCGCGGGCCCTGCCAGTGAGCTGGCGCCCAGCGACCTGGCACCCGCGCCTGGATATGGGGCGTCTAAGTCGTTCCAGGAGCAGCACCAGCCACAGAAAC
Organism: Physeter macrocephalus; assembly: GCF_002837175.3. NCBI lineage: Eukaryota > Metazoa > Chordata > Mammalia > Artiodactyla > Physeteridae > Physeter > Physeter macrocephalus. The sequence continues at coordinate 35,485,074 of NC_041226.1, read as the reverse complement.
CTACCGGTAAGGGTAGGGGTCCACGAGCCTCGCGGCCCCGACAAGTTGCAATACTGTGGGGCAGTTCCCACTCCTTGATGGTTTCTCAAACCTTTTACCTTAATCCAAACTTCCCGGGAAGGTTGGGTGGAGGGAAAGGGAGTTTGGGATAATGTGTCTGCATTTTAGCAAGGAATAGGCGAGTCCTTGGGTCGTGAGAAGTTTCTGAAGCAGAAATGTAGGCAGATGAGGTGGAAGAGGCTGGGGTGTGCTCAATTGGCTTTGAGATAAAGGGGTTCGTAGATTGTTTCCTGCGGCCAGCATCTGGCTGTGACTGTCTACTGCAATTGACAAATTGTTTTTGCATAATCATTTCCCACATTTACTTCTCTTTCCCTAAGGGAGGGGGATTAGTGAGAGCTTGTTAGGGGGTGGAAATACAGATCCTTTCAATTTGATTTTAGATACGTACTAAAATGCAAATCAGTTCTTCCGACCTAAAGCGTTTATTTAGTGGGGTAGGGAGTCCGAAGGGTTAGAGTTACTATATTATTATTATTAATAATATTGTTGTTATCGGTCTCATAGCAAGGGATGTAACACATTTCGCATTCCGGGGATCTTAGTGGTAGAAACATTTCAATGGAAAATAAAGTGCCCACCTCTCGGTCCTCTCCACTACCAGCCCACTCCCTCCCCATGACCTACCCTGGTGGTTTCTCTGTCGCGTTGCGCAGTCCTCTCCACTCCGACATGTACTTCCAGGGATGATTTATGGTTTGGGATTCCGAATATTAACTGAGTGAGGTGGTGATGGGGAGCCGGGCAGGAGCGGGGGGTGGGGGGGGAGATGTAGAAAGTAAAGAGAAAAAATAAGTTTTGGAGACAGTATTGCCCCATAGATCTCTCCTTTACAGCAAGTTTCCTCTTCACCCCGTTCTGACTGGAGCGTTTGCCTTTGGGAATGGGGATGGAGCCAGAATGACCCCAGGGCAATGGTTCTGACTCCAAGCTCTGTGTTTTTCCGCGTGTGTGTAATAAGCCTTCTCTCCACCCCCCACGTTCAGCATCTGCTTCTGTTTTTCCTCTTCGTGGGACCCTTCAACTGCCTGGCGAGTTACAGCCGGGCCACGGAGCTTCTGTACAGCCTGAACGAGGGACTGCCCGCGGGGGTGCTCATCGGCAGCCTGGCCGAGGACCTGCGGCTGGTGCCCGGAGCAGGGAGGCAGGACCCGCAGTCGCAGCCCCTGGAGCACAGCGGCGCCGAGCGGAACCCTCCTCTCTCCTTCAGCCTGGCCTCCCAGGGACTGAGTGGCCAGTACGTGACCCTAGACAACCGCTCCGGGGAGCTGCACACTTCTGCCCAGGAGATCGACAGGGAGGCCCTGTGTCTTGAAGGAGGTGGAGGGGCTGCCTGGGGGGGCAGCATTTCCATCTCCTCTTCGCCTTCCACTGACTCATGTCTTTTGCTTCTGGATGTACTGGTCCTGCCTCAGGAATACTTTAGGTTTGTGAAGGTGAAAATCGCTATCCGGGACATCAATGACAACGCCCCACAGTTCCCTGTTTCCGAAATATCGGTTTGGGTCCCAGAAAATGCACCTGTAAACACCCGGCTGGCCATAGAGCATCCTGCCATGGACCGAGATACAGGCACTAACGGAGTTCAGACCTACCGCTTGCTGGACTACCATCGTATGTTCACCCTGGACGTGGAGGAGAATGAGAATGGGGAGCGAACCCCCTACCTAATTGTCATGGGACTGTTGGACAGGGAGACCCAGGACCAGTATGTGAGCATCATCATAGCTGAGGATGGTGGGTCTCCACCACTGTTGGGCAGTGCCACCCTCACCATTGGCATAAGTGACATTAATGACAATTGCCCTCTCTTCACAGACTCACAAATCAATGTCACTGTGTATGGGAATGCTACAGTGGGCACACCGATTGCAGCTGTCCAGGCTGTGGACAGAGACTTGGGAAACAATGCTCAGATCACCTACTCTTACAGCCAGAAAGTTCCACAAGCATCCAAGGATTTATTCCATCTGGATGAAAACACTGGAGTCATTAAACTTGTCAGTAAGATTGGAGGAAGTGTTCTGCAAACACACAAGCTCACCATTCTTGCTAATGGGCCGGGTTGCATCCCTGCTGTGATAACTGCTCTGGTGACCATTATCAAAGTCATTTTCAGACCACCTGAAATTGTCCCTCGTTATATAGCGAATGAGATAGATGGTATTGTTTACCTGAAAGAACTGGAACCTGTTAACACTCCAATTGCATTTTTCACCATAAGAGATCCAGAAGGTAAATACAAGGTTAACTGCTACTTGGATGGTGAAGGACCATTTAGGTTATCACCCTACAAACCATACAGTAATGAATATCTGCTAGAAACCACAAAACCTATGGATTATGAGCTACAGCAGTTCTATGAAATAGCTGTGGTAGCCTGGAACTCTGAGGGATTTCATGTCAAAAAAATGATTAAAGTGCAACTTTTAGATGACAATGATAATGCTCCTATTTTCCTTCAACCCTTGGTGGAACTAACCATTGAAGAAAACAACTCACCCAATGCCTTTTTGACTAAGCTAGATGCTACAGATGCTGACAGTGGAGAGAGTGGACAAGTTTCATATTTTCTGGGACCTGATGCTCCATCATATTTTTCCTTAGACAGTGTCACAGGAGTTCTGACAGTTTCTGCTCAGCTGGATCGAGAAGAGAAAGAAAAGTACAAGTACACAGTCAGAGCTGTTGACTCTGGGAAGCCACCCAAAGAATCAGTAGCCACCGTGGCTATCACAGTGTTGGATAAAAATGACAACAGTCCCAGGTTCATCAACAAGGACTTCAGCTTCTTTGTGCCAGAAAACTTTCCAGGATATGGTGAAATTGGAGTAATTAGTGTAACAGATGCCGATGCTGGGCAAAATGGATGGGTTGCCCTCTCCGTGGTGAACCAGAGTGATATTTTTGTCATAGACACAGGAAGGGGCATGCTGAGAGCCAAAGTTTCTTTGGACAGAGAGCAGCAAAGCTCCTATACTTTGTGGGTTGAAGCTGTTGATGGAGGTGAGCCTCCCCTCTCCTCTACCACAAAAATCACAATTCTCCTTCTAGATATCAACGACAACCCACCTCTTGTTTTATTTCCTCAATCTAACATGTCTTACCTGTTGGTATTACCTTCTACTCTCCCTGGATCCCCAGTTACAGAGGTCTATGCAGTTGACAAAGACACAGGCATGAATGCTGTCATAGCTTACAGCATCATAGGGAGAAGAGGTCCTAGGCCTGAGTCATTTAGGATTGACCCTAAAACTGGCAACATTACTTTGGAGGAGGCATTGCTGCAGACAGATTATGGGCTCCATCGTTTACTGGTGAAAGTGAGTGATCATGGTTATCCCGAACCTCTCCATTCCACGGTCATGGTGAACTTATTTGTCAATGACACTGTCAGTAATGAGAGCTACATTGAGAGTCTTTTAAGAAAGGAACCAGAAATTAACATAGAGGAGAAAGAACCACAGATCTCAATAGAACCAACTCATAGGAAAGTTGAGCCTGTGTCTTGTATGCCCACCTTAGTAACTCTGTCTGTAATAAATTTGGGTTCTATCACTCTCGTAACAGGGATGGGCATATACATCTGTTTGAGAGGGAAAAGGCATCACAGGGAGGATGAAAATTTGGAAATACAAATTCCATTAAAAGGAAAAATTGACTTGCATATGAGAGAGAGGAAACCAATGGATATTTCTAATATTTGATTTTTTTTTTGCTGTGGAGTAACAGAGATGTTTTAACTGACTTTGGAGAGTCTTCACCACCCAAAGAGTGTTGGACATCTAATTTATAACTTGTACTGTATTGTAAATAGCTGTTTACAGGTTTTTAAATTCAAAATCAGAGGTTATAAAATGTGTACAGCAATTTTTTTAATGAAAATTGGTACTAACAGCTATGGAACTGTTATAAAAAAAGCTGGGACATAATTTGCAGCTTTCATACACCAAGCAGATGATTGTTAAAACCCGGGAATAAGGTAAGAAAATGGTACATTGCATTTTTTGCCTAAAAAAGTCCTTTAACCACAAGAGGGCATCAGCTGCTCCTTTGCAGGGAACTCTTTTAAGGTATTGTACATGACAGTTGTACATGAAATTAATGAAAGAGTCTATTTTAAATATATTGTTTTTAACATTAAACAAAGATGAAATTAAAGTAAATGGAATGTCACCCCACTTAAATGTATGATAAAAAAGAAAAGAAATGCATTTGTAAACAGAATGTTTATTACCTCACAAGTGCATAATGTATAATTTGAAAGAGAAGACTTCACAAAGAAGCTCAATTCTTTTCTAGCAAGGATAAACGCTTTGCTATGTGTTAAAGATTTCACGTGCTGAAGAGTAATTCACCTTCTGTGTACTCTGGTTGCTTTCTGTTTGCTTTACCACTGCACTTGCTATTATTACAAGGGAAAATATATATATTCTTTCTTAAAGAAAATGTAACTAGAAATTATGTCCTAGAGAAACAGCCAGAAGCAAAGATATGTTTCAATCTTAGTTGCTTCATAGATGTTCATGACATTTTGATGCTTTCACAACTTGTCAGTAGTGCTTTATACTTGGGTTATGTATTAGATTCTTATATACTTAAACTCATGTGTTAAATTAAAAAAGAAAATCTATTAAAATACAATTATTCTAGAAGCTGGTGGACACTACTGGTTGTTTTAGCTGGACCTTTTCTATGAAAGTTATACTTATCTTTTTGTTGTTGTTTAGGTTTGTTGGCTACCGTTTCTGGCTTCCTTTCTTTGGCTTTGGATTAGGTCCAAGAGTTTATTTGTAAGCCCAGCAGCAGATTTCTTTGATAATTTATCTTTTACTGAACACTTTGCAGTGAAGCAAGCTGGTTTATCAGTGATTGATCACCTTCACTTCCTTGTGTGAGCTGGAAATTTTATTTTATAAGAGAGCTATAGCAAAATTATCTTTGTAAACAAAGAATAAGTGTTAGCTTAAACTGGATCATTCTACTTTTGGGTATCATGTGTCTGTACTGTACCAAAAGTGTTTTTATGTCTGCAAATTAAAGGTATATATTTTCATAATTTCTTTCTCATTTTTACTGTTTTATATTTGAACATGGGCTTGTTCTTTTACTGAAGTTCCTGTTAATGGCATTCATTTGCTTTTAGAGGTAAATGTGGGTAAACTGTAAATATTCTGTTATGCTAATGTTTATATTAAACTAATTCATTACTTAATTAAACAGGTAAATTATTATTAAATATGTGTAGTTATAGACATATATAGACACACACACACACACATATATAATAGAAAAAGAGTATGCCTATGTGTTTGATAGAAGTTCGCATGAAAATTTACACCCATGCATGTGTACATGCATATTAATTTATTATGACTTAGAATAAATTATAAACACTCATTTTAATACATACTTACAACAAATCCTCCGTTAGCTGTGTTACAAGTGCTTTCAATAAATTTTAAAATAAAAACACATTGCAAAAAAAGAATTGAATACAAAAACCCAAGACGTTTTGAATAGGTATTAACTCATTTTTGATTTCTTCAATTTGAGAATTTAAATAAATAAAATAATAAGCATATGAGGTAGTAGTGTTTGTTACAAAAAGGAAAGATATTTTTATTGGAAATTCCTTTTTTATGAGAGTTCACTGAACTAAGAAACTAAGATCATTTAACCCCCCAAACTTTTCATTCATAATTGATATAGAGCAATGGAGGAAACCATCCTCCACCAGTCATTTTTATATCTGATTTCTCTCTTTTACAGGAAGGAAATACATGTGAAACAAGTAGCACCATTAAAAAAAAAAGTTCTCTACAAGTGCAATGATTTAATTATCAGTATAAATAACAAAACATTTTATTCATTTATGAGTTTGAAGAAGGTACATGTGTTTGGGGTATGGATTTCATCTCTAGCATGAAAAAAATGCCTGTAACATTAATAAAATGACATATTTCTGAATAACTTCTTGTGCCAAGATTTCCTTTACAAAAGCATCTCATTCACTTTAAAAATATATATAACAACGAAAGTTAAAGTAAATTAAGCTCAAAGATAAAAGCCCCTTTTTACTAACACCTTGCGCTAGAATGGTTGCCAAAATGTATGCTAATCATGTCAATGTTGTTAGTTGAGCTGGCACAAAAATAAATGTTCCATTCATTAAAAATCCTAATATCCATTTAACAGTTTGAGAACCAGTGAGTACTCTTTGCCCAATTTAATGAAGAAGAGATTGCTCTGATCTTCACACTGCCAAACCCATTCTTACACTACAGAGAAAACTGTTCATTAATTTGGAACTGGAAATTTAAAACAACATAGCAATTTCAGCTGCAAGGGAGGAAACAATTTACCTTACTTGACTCTTTTGAGGCCCTGACCCTATTAAAAAAAAAAAAAGTTTTCTTGGCAGTTATGTTTTTATCAATGGCAGTTAAAAGCAAAAGGAAAAAGAAACACTTCTTTTAAAACAATTTTGTAGTATTAGTGTATTAAAAATAAAATCCAAATCCTTTGTCTTTTTGGGTGCTTTGAATGTATCTTATGAAATCACCAGGCATAATCTTGCCTAAGAAATAATATCAGTGAAGCAATATTAAGGAAGATGTATAAAGTGGACTTGATTGCAGTAATAGCTCTCATAAGGATTCTATTTTGTGCTCCCAGAACATGTTTCGATTGACAACTGTAAAAAGAAGAATTATACAATCCTCGCCTGAGTTTACAGAGACTCGGGTTCCAATCTCTCCTTCCTTGGTGAGGTGAGGACTCTGTGGGGTCCTGACTTCTGGCAGACAATAAAGAATGTAATGAAAGGACAGCATTGAGCATATGGTGCTCTTCAATTCACTGGGCAACCTCAGCTCACAGACACCAGAGACATAGATACCTGAACATTGTCCTCACTCTGAGGTAGATTTGCTCACTGCAAGAAAGCAGTCAGTGCTACCAATTACATTTTACTGACTTGTGCAATCTCTGCCTCACAATATGCCTTTAGAGTGTGAGCAGTCAACTAATATTTATTGAAAGGAAGAGGATTGACCGTTATGCAAATGGACTCAAAGAAGAAAAAAATCAATCATATTAAAAAAATCAGTAATTCCTGAGCAAAACACCCACCATAATTTTTTTTTAGTTAGTTCTAGTTCCGATAAGAAAAGATCATGAATATTTTTCAGATGGTATATACATATATACCTACAGTCTATAATCATTTTTTAAATGTCAGTTATTGTATGTAATTGTTCTTAAAATAGTAGCACTTTTTTCTCTGATAAAACCCTAAACTGGAAATGTATTCCTTTAAGGGTATAAAACTAAACTGAATGAACTTTAAGACTTAACCCACTAATGTCAAGAAGTAGGAATACTGTGAATGTTCAAAAGGAAACTCGGTCATTCATACATACATATTTATTTTGGTACTCAGTTACCATGGGCTTAACTGAGAAGAACAGAGTCTTTGATGACTTTAGATTATAGTGTGGGAGGCTAATAAGAAAACCTTCAATCTGAAAACCTGGTGTGGGATAAATGCCTATTCCGGGATGCCAAGTGAACCTAACTCAATCTTGGGAAGTCTTAGAGAAAGTTTCCTAAAGGAGGCGATTTCTAATGTGGGCCCTCTCAGGAAGATGATGCCTAATTTGAATATAAGAAGGAGAAGTTAGCCAGTGGAAAGTGGGCAGAAGGAGAGAGAAGGGTATTTAAGGAAGAGGGAATAATGTGCAAGGCACACATGTGCAAGTGAGAACATCATGACTAAAGAAGCACAAATACTACTGTTCTTCTTGGCTGAAGGGATGAAGAGAATGAAAGATATTATTAACAATGAACTTGGGAATGTACACATGCTGCAAATAATAAAGGGACTCATGTCATACCTGGAGGTTGCAATTTTATCCCAAAGCCAATGGGAATTTTAAGGATTTGACCAGGCTATGTGTGTTTTTTAAAGCTCATTTTGGCAATGTGTGTAGCTTGTGTTGAAGAAGATTCTAGAAACTGAATAGAAGGAGTAGTGACAATTTAAGTGAAAGACGGGGCTTTAAACCAGGCAATATGAAAGAGATATATAACATAGTAGGTAGTAATTTGTAGCTGATAAAGAAACTTGTGGTACCAATAAGAATTAATCCACATGTGATAGATAAGAAAGTTGATAATTTTCATAATTTGCTTTCAAGCCTATTTTACATTAAACTTAGTTTTGAATAAACTGACAGAATATCAAGAAAAATTTTGACAACTGAGGGGATTAGAAAACAGCAATTATGAAAGTAAAAAATAAGCAAAATCTTACTGAAAACAGCAGAGTTACTTTTCCTTCAAATATTTCTTTTAAAACACACACTTTAATTTTACATTCATTAGAAAGTTAACCAAAATGTGATACTTAAAAAGACAATATGCCAAATATTAAAAGAAAATTCTCTGAGATGAAATCACATCTAAAAATGAAGTCAATCAAAACTAACTATTAAAATGAATTAATAAGAATCATATATCTTCCCTGCATGCACTTGTAGAAAAGACAGATATAATTTTAAAAATAAAGCTATTTATACCTCATAAAGAGAAAAATATTTTAAAATTATAAAATTATGTATTTGACAAATATAATAATGCAGGAAAATAGTAAGGAAACAAAACTTTAGGAGATTAGAGACTAAGTGATAATAACCAGGGAAAATTTTATGAGCCTTACAGAAAAATGGAGGGAATAAACTTGATTTATAATACAAAAATGAATATTCATTTATGCAAAGTTTATATATGTATATACATATGTATATATTAGATATAGGAAAGGCAGGTTCAGTTGTGGATATAAGAGATAAGGTTAATTCAAAAATGCAGATGACCAGGCTTGTGTATATTAAGGTAAATGAAGGTAAACCCAGAATGACTGAATGTTAGGAACTCACTAAATCACAAACTTTACAACCTCAAAGGAATTTTGGATTATTGTTCTTCTCCTTATAGTTTTAAGTACCATATCCTAAAGCATCAATAAAGATAACTACTATTATCAATTATTTATTTACTAAACATTTACTATTAGCCTATACCTCTTATAAGCAAGACATTGTGCTAGGCCCAAAGGTAAATTTTGTTCCATCCTCAAAAAAGATCACTTTCCAGTTTGAGGAAACTAGTGTAAACTACACATAATAATGGATGAATATGTTCTCCCTCCCATCTACTCTTCACCTGTGCTTCTTGTACCTCTACCAGAGGGAAACAAGGATCATAATGGCAGATGAAAGTGCTACCTAATGATATAAACTACATACTGAAAGCTAAGAAGAAGAATATCAAAATTATTAGAGGAATATAATCTTTGCAAAGTTTTTAAATTACAAAATAGGGACTGAATGCTTCTTGTGGATAGAATGGGTGAATTTAAAGACTTGTATAACATATATTTTTTACTCATTTTGAAACTTGGAATTCTCTATAACTCCCAAGTACAACTTTCACTCAAAAGATTAAAGAAATAAATGCACTGGGCACTGTGAACCAGCTATTCCTTTCAGAAAAATCATAGATTTACATTTCAGAATAATTAAAATGTGACTATGATATTTATTAAATCTACATATGTACATATGTACCCTGTAGTAACCTTGCTACTACATTTCAAAGATAGCACTGATTTCTGTTTTGCAAATATACTTTATATCATTTCAAATTCATAGTTTTATGTTAATAAGCTTTCTTAAGGTACTTTCTTGGCCATGTGAGGTTTTGATTTAATGGGGTGTAAAATGTACTTTGGGAATTGTTATGTAAATCTTTCAAATAATACTATGTAACAGTGTTTTTCAAAGTTATGAGATCTGGTATAATGTATGATGAGAGGATATTTTAACATTAATGTATAAAAATTACTGCACACATGTTCTGAATCCTCCATCTCATTATGAAGAAAAATATACTCCAGAGAAGTTAATTCTAGAAGAGTCATAGGATAAAGCATTGTACTTTAAGGCAGAGTAAAATGGGCAAAGGAAGAAAAGTAACAATAACAATTTCAAAATTCTAAAAAAGTAATTTTTTATTCCTTTTGAAAAACATCATCTACCCAACTTCCCTCCTCACCCCACTGTCTTATTAAATTGTGAAACTAGTTTCCTTTACATTTTTGTAGTTAAATTATAAAATCATAAACATTTTCAAAGTCAAATGAATGTGGGCAATGCTAATTATAAACCAGGTGCTAAAAAACACTATTGCTTTATATTGAGACAGCTTTCCATTTATGATCTTTCAATCATTTTTTCAACAGTAAGAAGTTGCATTTGCTTTACAGATTTTCTTGTAATAGCAGTTAATATTCACTGCAAGAAGAATTACAATAACAGGTATTTAGCTTACCCTTAAAATACTTACATTGAATTATCTAAGCATTCAAATTTAGCAAAGCCAACTATCCTGCATATGTTTGATTTCTCCATCTAGTCCTACAAAGGATTTTCCTACAAAAAAGTAGTATAGAACCTATAATTTTTCCAGTCTCATTTACAAATGTATTTAGAAATTGAATCAGATTTCTGTGAAGAATAACTGAGTATAAGTTGTCTTATAAGATTCCTTGAAATGAGAGGTTTAATGTAACTTAAGTGAATCAAATTGATTGCTTTTTTATGCTTTTTGCTTGACTCAGGGCACACTGTTTGAAGTGCCATGACAAACAGCTTTCCCCATCAAACCATTTGGTGGGGAGTGTCAATTACTGCAATTAGAGATGATTTCTAACAGACCTCAATAATGAATGTACATATTGGGAAAGAGAGGTAAAATATCTATGAAAACTTACAAAATATCTGTCTCATGGAGCCAGGAGGAATTTTTAAACATCAATGTTTTCTTCCCCTTTGAGCTTCCTTGATCTTTCTTACTCTATCATCCTGTTGGTCTCTCATAAGGGAAGCTCAATATTCTCAGAATCCATTTATTAGTCTATCTATGGTAGGCAGAATAGCCCCCCAAAGATGCCCATGCCTTAATGCATGGAACCTACAAATACATGATATTACATGGCAAAAGGGGCCTTGCAAATATAATTGATGTGATGGACCTTAAAATAGAAACATATCCAGCCTAGCTGACAGTCTGCAAAGAATAAACTTGGAAGTGGATTCATCCACAGAGCTTCCAGAAAGCAATACAGCCCAGCTGATACCGTGATTTCTTCAATTCAAAACACCAAGCAGAGGACTGGCTGAACCACTCTGTACCCAGATTTCTGACTACAGGAATGGAAGTTAATAAATGGGTGTCATTTTAAGCTTCTATTGATAATTTTATGATAATTTGTTAAAGCCATGATAAAAACTACTATGGTATCTTGAAAAATACTTTACACATCCATTAAAGGTGGAGTTTAGTTGACCTAATATAACAAAACATTCATTTTATTTTGGGTAATTTTTACAATAAATGTTTTAATTTTTCTTTTTAAAACATGGGTGCTAAGTATATATTTAATTATAATTTGCTAGGTAATGTAAAAAAACAAATCTTAGAATAATTAAAATCTTAGAATGAAAATAAAATCCTGTATCGTGAGCCTACTGTTTTCCAGGCAGTGTGACCCTGCCAGTTAAACTCTATGTTCATTTTACTTTTACTAAGTCACACAAATAAACAGAAAACCAGAGGTGTTTTTATTTTCCTAAAAGACATTCTCAGTTGACTGGAGCTGGAATGAATAATACTGAATTGTTGATTTCATCTCAGACCCAATTATTGATGAGATGAACTGAACACAAGTGATATTTATAACTGAGATACTGTGGGTGGATGTGTTGTGGTTGCATATGTAAAAGGTTTCTCTGATGAAAAAACATGCATGTTAAAATGCATCATTTTGTTGTTGTTGCAGACAAGATGGCCTTTCTAATGGATGAGTCTCTTCAATCAATGGATCATTTGAAGTGACTTGTAATCTCTAATTCTCTGAAAACAAGCACTTTGGGGAGTTTCTTTTCTCTTTTTTTAAACACATTCATTCTTATTCCATTTGTCTACTAACTCTACTTCCTATTCAAAAGCTGCTTCAAACACAATGAATTCACAGAAGATGAAGTTCATTAGAATCATTAATTTAATATGCACTGACTTTTTATTGGGCATTTACTTTTGCCATATCCAATACATAATACATAGGACTATATTATAGAAAACACTTTACTCTGGTAAAATGATATCATTTTGCAAGAGCAGTCAAATACTTTAGATTCATATCAGAACTCCTGTGATGAAAGGCTAAAGTATAAAGTCATTTTTTCCTTCATGTTGCAAAAAGGCCTGTTTCTTTCTTAAATATTTACATTTCTCTTTCACTTTGTATGTCAGTCATTTTTGAAGATTGTAGGGATTTTGTTCTAAATTCTAATCTAAGAAAAACATTAATAAATGTTTTTCAAATAAATTTAAGATACAAATAGGAAAAGCATATTCCAAGAATGAAATGTTCACATAGTTAATACAGAAATAATTGGGGTAGAGAGACAGGACATCATAAGTGATCATTTAGAACACGTTTTAGAAAGAAATTGGGATCATTACTCATGGAGCTAGATATCTCATTTCTAAATATTGCCAAGTCTAAGCTACACTTTCACAAAAAGAACATGCCTTTCCCATCATTTGTCTAATCAGTCACTAGGTTGTGGAATAGTTTCTACTCAAGTTATTCACTTATGAAATACATTTAGGATATGGAGAAACTCAAAACTGGAGTTTTGCATAGAAGTGATAAGTCTGGCTCTCTCTTCTCTTCCTAGAGGCTTAGTTATTGGTTAAACATGAGCCAAGTACTTAGATGGTACTTCTCAAAGACCTTGAAGATCAGCATTTCCAGGTACACATTCCAGAAGTCCCTCTCATGCTTGGGTTGGGATGGGAGTTTTTCCCAAGTTGTCAGAAAAACCTACAACATAGGAGAGCCTCTTCTCTGAATGTTTTCAAGTGGTCTTTGTTGATGTGGAACACAATGCCTCCACTGCTGGATGGGTCAGAAAATGCTCAGAAAATGGCAGGCAGCTAGTCGCAGAGCCCTTACAGGCCTAATAAGGTGACTTGTGTTGTCATCTTGCTAGACTCACTGTGTGGCACACAGATCAGCAGCAGCAGCTGTAGAAACATCTGGTTGCTTGTTGGACATAAAGAATCTTGGGTCCACCCCAGATCCATTAAACTAGAATCTGGGGACTTCCTTGGTAGTTCAGTGGTTAAGACTTTGCCTTCCAGTACAGGGGTGTGGGTTCTATCCCTGGTTGGGGAGCTAAGATCTCACATGCCTCATGGTCAAAAAACCAAAACAGAAGCAATATTGTAACAAATTCAGCAAAGACTTAAAAACAAACAAACAAACACTAGAATCTGTATTTAATAAGATCTCCAGTTGATTTGCATGTACACTAAAGACTGATAAAAATGTGTTTGAATCATTGGTTCTCGAGTTTGTCTGCATGTTGAAATAATCTAGGGAGCTAAAAAAATAGCAAATGATGCTTGGGTCCTACCCCACAACTTTCTGATTTAATTGGTACAGGGAGTAGGATGGGAGTCAGGATTTGTTTTTAAAAGCTCCCCAGCGGCATTTTAATGTGTAGGAAAGTTTGAAAATCACCAAATCCGGGTCCAACTATTCTGTAATTTACCATTTTTACTTGGTATTATAACATCCAGCCTATTAAGGATTTATTTCATTACTGGCAATTCCTCCCAACATGTTATAAAGTAAGACACTATTTCCAATACTTCCTAAAGATTAAACTCATAAATTAGCATGAATCAGATCTTTTCTCATTATCATTGTCATCAGAACATTATCATTATCATCAAAAGCAGACAAAGTAACTAGAATTGTAACTAGCATGTCTGTTCTTACCTTCTAGAAATTTTAGTCTACGACAGTTCCTGGAATATAAGATTGATGAGCACAGAAACTTTGTCTCTTTTTTTTAAGGTGTAGTTCTAGAACCTACATAATAGAGACTCCATAAAAAATATCTGTGGAATAAATGAATGAATACATGAATGGCATGTGGTCCTAACACATAAATTAGTGTAGTTATGTACTTTAGAATAAAACCATTATATTTTGACTTTAAAAGAAAACATAGGGAAATATACTCAATATTTTATAATAACCTATAAGGGAAAAGAATCTGAAAAAGAATATATATATATGTATATATATGTATGTATGTATATATATATATATATATATATATATATACACACACCTGAATCACTTTGCTTTAAAACTGAAACCAACACAACATTGTATATCAACTCTATTTCAATTTGAAAAAAGAACTTAAAACATGGCAATGTAGCAGAGTCTTGGAGCTGATTCTGGGAGTACTGCTCTGAGGAGGGTTTGCAAATAGAACAGGCATGATCTGCCCCATCATCTTACATACCCTTAGTGTTCTGGGTCATGCTTGGGAGGGAAAAAGTAGGGAAGTGGGTAGCAGAAGTATCATGTATTGGCCATTGGGACAAAATATGTAATTATTCAGGAGGTTCTCTTTTCTAGGGGCTATAAACGCTGTTTCAACTATCAATATGAGAGGTGTCTAGTAAGGAGAAAGAATAGGGGAAAAGTATAGAAAAGTGTGTTCTAGGCATGAAAATCTGAAGTAAACAAGATGAAATTACTAGCAATTTTAATTGTTAGGAATGAAAGATGTGCTGATGAGAAATTCACTACTTATCCTCCCATTTTATATGACTGAAAAGAAACAGAGAAATCCTGCCTAGCTTGATTAGAAGTGAAAAAGGACTGGCAACATACAACAAGGTAAAGGAAACATGTATTTATACCCTGCATCTTCCTACTACTGGTGTTAAAATCTTGGGGAAACTTCATAAATATCTATGAGCCACATTTTCCCCAAATTCACACAGAGGAATGACCTGGGTTTGTTCTGGGATTAGAGATAATGCATGTAAAGTGGCCAGCACTATGTCTTATACATGGGAGTCAATCATTCAAATATTATTTCCCGTCTCACTTCCCATTGCCTGCCCTACCTTATTTAAAGGATGACATATCAAGGGCATAGAAATCTCTAGGGCCAATTTTTGTATATTCAGGACCTAGCACTAAATGTTTGTTGAATGAACAAATAATAAATGTGGTTGGTATTATTTTGAGTTTCAATTGCTTTGTATGGTGGTTAGGGTGGAAACACATGAATATGTAAAAATTGATTCATAAATTAATTTATTAAAAATTATCATTAAGCATCTAGTATGCAGTATGTACAGAAATACTTTAAAATGTGCAATTGGAACCATTCTTTGGCACTCAAAGTTTATCTAAGGACACTGAAAATAAAACTTCATTTTAATGGGATAAATGTCAATAAATGTAAATAGGGGATGAATAAAGCTAAAGGAATCAATTCAAGCATTTGGTTTACAGTATTTTCTATGCAGCTAGTTTCAATTTCAAAATTATTAATAATCTCAAGGCTGAGTACATTTCATTGAGTGTCCACATATATTGTCACAGCAGAACAAACAGGAAAGGCAGGCTGGAAGATTTGAGGAGTTTGGGCTAGAGGCATCATCTGTTCCTTAGTTTTTCTTTCTTTTCTTTGCCTCCTGCTTCCTTAATTACATCCAAATGGTTCTTTCATTTGTTTTTCTGGCCCTTGCATCTGAGACATGATGCCAGTAATACATGCCATCTTCATTTGGCTCCTTTCTTTCTAATTTGTACTGCTAACCTATTGTTTTTGTAAAAATGTAGGATTTGTCAATTCTCTCTCACACCTGTCCTTCTCTTTGAAGTAGACACATGGATATATTTTATGATTAGAAATTCAGTCACAAGATAGTAAATATGCTGATCAACTATCTCTGCCACACTTTACCAACCAAACCTTGAAGGAAACAGAAGGCAGCTATAGATTGATCTTACCTTGTGAAAATATACACAAAGAAATTCTCTTCCAATAGAATTGTACTATCATATTGACAATTACAAAGATACATAATTTCAGGGAGTCTATGCTGCTGGGAAATTAAAACAAGTAGATTGTTGATACAAGTAAAAACAGGGATATTTTTCTGGAGGGCTATTTATTGGCTGATGTGTATGATATGTATACATTTACAACTGTGCATTATTCTTTTCCTTGCATTTCCACTTCTAAAATTACAAAGAAAATAGCTTCCACAAGCATACTTATTGTAGAGTTTAATATTAATGGAAAAAACCCTACCTTTACATTGATATATAGTTGGCTAAATAAATTGATTACATAAATTACGATATAAATATAGTAAAGACAATATGTCTGAATCATCACAAACTCCAAAGCACTTTTTTTTGTTTCCCTGTATTATCCCTATAATTACTAGAGTTATCTTGTTTTTCTCACATATTAATTTATTACATTCCTGACAAAGGACCCCCGTTTATCTACAGCAGGGTTTCTTAAACTGATATGCATATAACTGAAATATGGGTAAAAAATAGAAAATAAATTAGGACAGGGTAGTGGGGGACATATTATCAAGAAATCTGCATTCACACCCAGGAGATTAATCATACAATGAATGTACACTTTGTGATCCAGGACAATATTAGTTTAGCGCTGCTGGTGGCTATTTGCATTTCTCTGTAGTAAGAGCCTGTATGAGGATCAGGATAACTCAGAATACAAAAGAAAAAAGGGAGGGGGGAAGGGAGGAAGGAAGGAAGGAAGAGAGAGAGAGAAAGAAAGAAAAGAAAGAAAGAAAGAAAGAAGAAAAGAAAGAAAGAAAGAAAGGGAAAGAAAAGGAGGGGAGAAAAACAAAACAGAGAATTGATGGCATCTTTTAAATCCTCCAATCCATCTGTGCTTAAAAAGAGACACTCTGGGAGCTTCCTTGGTGGCGCAGTGGTTGCGCGTCCGCCTGCCGATACAGGGGAACCGGGTTCGCGCCCCGGTCTGGGAGGATCCCACATGCCGCGGAGCGGCTGGGCCCGTGAGCCATGGCCGCTGGGCCTGCGCGTCCGGGGCCTGTGCTCCGCAACGGGAAGGGCCGGGAGGATCCCACATGCCGCGGAGCGGCTGGGCCCGTGAGCCATGGCCGCTGAGCCTGCGCGTCCGGAGCCTGTGCTCCGCAACGGGAAAGGCCACAACAGAGGGAGGCCCGCATACCACAAAAAAAAAGAAAAAAGAGACACTGGAGATTTTCCATTGTGTGAACAATAAATCCACTCTGTTGTTTTTGTTCCTTCAAATTATTTTGAATTGTCATCCTGGTAATTTTATGCTTTAAAATCTTGACTACTACTTCATTGGAACAACTGATTGTAGTTCTCCAAACACCCCATGATATCTATGTCTCTACATTTTGCACATGCTGGTCCCTCCACTCAGATGTCCTTTCCTCCCTCATCCACCTGGACAGTATCTACAAACATTAATTCTTAGCTCAAGTGTCATTTCCTCTGGAAAGCCTGCTTTTGAGAGCTTATTTTCTTCTGCTTCCAGAGCATTTTGTACCTACCTATACCATAGCAATGAATTGGAAATTCCTGTGGATTGTAACTATTCTTCTGCATAATTTTCTTATCAACAAAACATAAGTTCCTCAGTGGAAAGAGAGTTATTAAGGAAAAGAGAAAAAAATGGGAAAATTGTTTCCCAATCAGATCAGAGATACATCAGAGGCCTATCATTCAATATTTGGCTTTTTAGGCCAATCAAGTTAGTTACTAACAATGAGTGAGATTTTGAATCTTTCAATGTTTTCCTTTGTACTTTTGAGTCAATTTACATTACTTAGGAGAAATAGTCTGTCTCTAACATGTCTAGTGTCCTTATTTTACTAGGAAATTCATGAAGCAAAACTTTTATCATTAGCTTCCTCATTCCCTAGAAGTTTCTGGGTCATCTTAACTTATTAATAACTTCAGGTACTGTGGGCTGTGCTATCAATGTAGGCCATGGAAATCTATAATCTTATTAAAAAATAAGTTGTAAATATACATGAAATAATGAATATGAGAATATAATTGATTAATCTTATTTTACTGTAGCAAAATATATGTTCCTGAGTCAGAAACCGTCAATTCAAGATCAGTCTTTGCCATCTATAGCTACAAGTGTGTGATCTTGACCAAATTAACTTTCAGAATATCAGTTTCTTTCTCAGAAAATATGGATAATATTACAAGATTGAAATAACACTAAAAGGAAAGAAGGTAACTAAAAATGATTTGTATATTCTAAAAATGCCAGATTATTCTAGCAGCACCAAGGTTACAATGGCCTTGATCAGAGGAGTTTTAGTGGAGTGGTGAGTGTGAAAGCAAAATTGCAGTAGATTTGGAGTTAATGGAAAGTGAATAGGAAAGAGAATTCCTGTCAAAAGAAATGTGGCTTTGAGAGAGAGGACAGATACAGGGCAAAGTTGAAGAAGGATGTCTGGTTGGAGGAGGTTTTCTTTCCTCCTGCTTCCAGTAAAAAATATTGGATGCAGTGGAATCAATAGGAAAGAAGATCTGAAGGGAGAAAATAGAGAAGAATCAATAGCTCAAGTCAAAGATAATCCAGCAGGGCATGTTATCCAAAGAAGAGTATGTGTAGAGGCTGGAGGCAGGATAAAATATGCTTCTTTGTAATGAGATAGGCACCAAAGATGCAGCTGTAGATTGGTGAAATTGTAGAGTTGTTTGGAGGAATTTAAAGGAATAATTACCTATTCCCTCTGTGAAGTAGAAAGAAGTAGAAAGGTGAAATCATCTCTTGAGAATTAAGGGGAGATGGGAGAATAGAAATCTGTGGACAGTGGAAGATGCTTGAAATAACTGCTTTCAAGGAAAGAGAAAAGGAACCATTTATGGAAAGGATAACATGAATTTGGATGATTGTGTGATCTGATCTAAATCACTGCTCACATGCACAGATGCAGGCATGGAGAAAGTGATATATGAATCCCAACCAAGACTGAGATTTTGCTAGATACAAGTGATGAAAATAAAACAGGGCAAAAGAGATGATGATATCAGAAAGAGGGTGGTCGAAGTGGATAAAATTTTAAAACTCGGGTAAGATGTAAAAAAAAAAAATTCTTACAAAAGAGAGCTGCTATGGAGAAATTAGAGGATTCTATTGATTAAAATATATAATAAGGTGGAGGAGTTGATTTATTTAAATTAAAAGAGAGGGTTAGAAGGTTATGATCAGACAAAACAATTTACTTATTATTTTAGAAGTGGAGCAGTTCTGGCTGACCGCAGGGTCCAAAGGGTGACCAATGGGGGAGGGAGGTTTAACAGTGGAGGTGGAAGAGAACTGGTTATAAGGCAATGAATTACCAGAGTATTGTCTGAATTAACTACATGAACTGTAAGGTAACCCACAAGCATGGCAGGACTCAAGCAAGTAGGGAATTCTATGAGGAATATGCCATATCTTCAGTGAATAAGCAGGAAGGATAGGGAATTTTGAGATTGACAGTGACCAAGTAAAGCATAGCAGGATGTAAACATTTCAATCTCAAGCTCTGTTTGTGGTATGAAACACAGAACTTTGTTTTTATTTTCCATTGTTCCTTAACATTTATGCATTTACTCACTGTTCCCAAATGAGAAATCACATAAGCCTCACAACTTCTAGTGAACCTTAAATTAATTTTTTAAATTAAAAATAAAAAACAGTTAATCAACTCTAAAAATCAAAACACTGTTTCAAATCAAAATCCTTTGTTATTAATCTTCTCAGTCTCAACTATTCTACATCCTTAAAGTGAATGGGCATTTAAAGTCATGTAACTGGTTTATTCTAAATTGTTTGAAAATTCCACTTTTGCTATCACAGGCTGAAAAGTGATATCAATTGCATCTCATTTCATTACTGTCCACTTTAAAAGTGCATTGTATGAATGCCCTTCATCTTTATGTAGCAGGGATTTTCACACCAGATTGGAGGGATGACAGGTTTTTCCAGCATTGTGGGGTAAAGAGGATATTTTGCATTTCTTGACCCTTAGGTATGGGAAAATAGAGAATTAAGTCATCTTTAGGACAACAGTGCTCTCTGGAAATAGCCAGGTTTCTGCTTAGTTCAGAAAATGAAATAAAGAGTCCAAGAAAAGTATGAAGATGTTTAACTGAGTGTGGCAGAAAAATAATCTGTGACATTAATCGTAGAATATTTTTTCTGCTACTCCATGACCACTGAAATTCAGAGTGTAGGACTCAGGACTGCCATTCACTGTAGAAAAAAGTTAGATTAAAAGCCAGGGAGAAAAGACACCACATTTTCCATTTCTAAGTGCAAAACCCTAGGTTTCAGATGTGAGAAGGAAAGTCCACATATCCTGGCCAAAAAGTTCTTCCCTGAAATCTCTGAACTAGAAAACAGAATCTGTAGAGGAAGAGAGTTTGGGAAAGGGAACCTAATGTGTTAGAAGTAATTTGTGTGTATGGCAGGGGGGAAGGGATGTGTAAATTCACTGCCCCCATCTCCCTACCTGATCCACTTTCAAGTTTGGAATCCAAAATTAGGGGTAGGCTGTGCTTCTACACAAGAGCTCAGAAAAGCAGAAACAGAAACCAGGTTTTGAAGAGTGGAAATCTCATTCTGGACATGTGTGACATTTGAAGCCTTGTATTGTCTAGAGACCTCCTATGTTGTCTGAGTCTGTGGAGTAAAGCTGTATCTGAAAGATTTTCTTATCTCCAACTAAGGTATAGAAGTTAACTGAGAGAAAGCTATTGGGCCTGCCATGAGATGGCTTGCCCACTGCAGTCTGGACCATCCTCACTAGAAAATCTGTGAAGGTAAAGCTCGAGTAATAGTGGGTCATTAACACCAAAAGGCAAAATAGAAATGTAATAATATAGTTTAATTCTATTCATCTCGCCATTCTTGTGCCCATGCATAAGACTTCAGATGTTTTATATTCTGAAGAATCTAGAGATTCCTATTTCCACAATGGCCCTCTAGCAACAGGTGTGCCTGGCAGAACTTATAATTTAAGTAACTTCATTTTGGAAGGGCAAGGAGAAAACCTCAGAAGTACATTTATATCTTAACATGATTGAATTATAAGCCAATATTAAACAGAAATAATAGACGACTGAATTTACTTTGAATTGGCAAGATTAAGCTTTCCATTACAGAGTGGAATGAGGTTTAAAATAAAAGTTAAATTGAATTATATAAAAATATAGTTACATTTTTGCACATGAATATATAAACAGTAAAATACCTACCTTCTACAAACAAGAATAGATTTTGGGTCAGGCATGTTGAAAACTAGGAGAGAGATGAGTGGGAAACTGACTCAAAAGAAAGGACAATATGAGTTGAAAAGATGACTGAAAAGGCATACATTTTAAGTGTAGACCAGGAAAATACAGAGTGGTGAATTTAAGGTTAAACAGAATAACTTCTGATGGTCCCATAGTGGTGGGAACTTGGGAAAAGAAGATACTACACAGGACACTTAGGATTTAACTGTAGGTTAAGTTCCACAAGGGATTCAAATCTGTAAATATTTTTATTTCAGTCCTCTGAAAGGTACTAATTATGGTTTGGCTCTATTCAAGGGCTTAAGAGAGGGGATAAAGGCTCAAGATCATAGGTATGTAATTTCAGAGCTTCATGGAGGATCCAGGAGTTGATATTAGAGGTGGTAGTACCATATTTCATGAATTCTGAGATGCAAACTTTTGCATGTATATTATCTCTGAAATAGAAATAGATTTTACACTTGGAATTGGCATTGTTTTTGCTATCTTAGTGCTGCATGTTATAATCGATGACATCTGAGTTTCAATAAAGTTCAACATGTATTAAACAAATTCTCATTGAAGAAATCAGTTTCATATCTGGTTTCCTGTCTATTGAAATGCAAAAGTGAATAAACCTTGACTCTTGTATTCAAATCATCTAGAATCTACTGTTGAGACACATTTGAACAGAATGTGTTTGCAAAAGGCTATATGTGACTTGGAAGGCAGTTGTAATTCAGAGAAAATTAACTCATGCACAAGGCCTTGACTGCATTAAAATCTCATTTATAATAAATGCAACAAC
The DNA here is from genome assembly GCF_002837175.3 of Physeter macrocephalus. Classification (NCBI taxonomy): domain Eukaryota; kingdom Metazoa; phylum Chordata; class Mammalia; order Artiodactyla; family Physeteridae; genus Physeter; species Physeter macrocephalus. The sequence continues at coordinate 35,462,929 of NC_041226.1, read as the reverse complement.
ATGTGCCTCAAGCCTAATTTTTTGTTGTAAGCATTATTTTTTCACATGAAATAACCTAGCATTTTAGAGGTTATTTAAGAGTTAGCATGAGTGACTAGCATAAAATAATGTTATTTATTTGTACATTTACACTACAAACTCATATGAAATGTAATGACACATAATAAAATTTAATTACTGTTTTCATATTTTGAATTATCAATTGAATTATGATCTTTAAATCATCATTTTAAAAATCCATATTTTGGTCTCCATTTTCAAAAGATTTTTATTTTTTCTTTTTAATGGAAAAGAAAAGCACTTAGTATTTGTAGAAATTCATCAGATAATGTTAGGTGCCTTGATGGAATGGTCTTTTAAAATTTAGGACTTTGACGACTCAGTGGTAAATTTTTCTGCACCTTAAAGATTCTCCAGAGGTTTTTCTTTTTTTCTTTAATTAGAAAACTAACCTAGTGTCTAATGTCTTTACAATAAAAACATTAAAATCTCATTTAACTTCAGGTTTGACATTAATTTCACAAATTTATATTTATAAACCTGGAAATTTTCATAGTTATTTCTAAAGGATCTTTGAAAAGTGATTCATTTCATTTACAAACTTAGAAAAAATACATTAAATCCTACAACAGTATGAGATAATTTTATTATGCTAAAAAGTAACCTCACATTTCCAATTTAATGTATATTTTGAAGGATAAACTTTAAATATTAACAAATAAGTTTGGCATCATATTTTTAAAAGCACTATTGACACTCATTTCTGATTTTTCTTGAATACAATGTTGAATTATTTTCAGGCATATTAATTATGATGCTGTACTTACATCCATAAGTGAAACCAAATACAATGGATATTAATTTCTTCTTATATATTTTTTTTTGTTTTCTCTATGTATTCTTTAAAAATTTCAAAATTTCTGGAATATGTTAAAATCATGAAATAAAACATTCCATATATTTTATTCTTTGGAACAATTAGAAAGGATTGAATTTAGAAAAGACTGAGTGGAAGCATCTTGTACTGCTGTTCAAGGGGCAGTGTTTGGCCATTGTCAACCATCTAGGAGTCACATGTCTGCCAGGAACCTGTCTGCCTTAGTATCCTGCCAGCTAAGTCATTGTCCTAAAGCAGCCTGTGTGAGGAACAGCCTTGGCACAAACGTAGTGATGGATTTCAAAACACAGCACCTGGAACTCTTGTTCAATTATGCTCTCTGTAGAAAAAATTTCAAAAGCCTGACACAAAATAAGTGCTATAAAAGCTAAAATGAAATGAAATGAAGGAAATTAAATAAAAATGTACAAATTGTCCCTAGGACCACTCCTCAGATATTCTATTTACAAGTACAATGCCTTCATTCACATGGAGAACAGAATTCACAGTGTTTTCCATTTGTAATTTTAAATCTATTTTGAAGGAAGACAGCATCTCGGAATCTCCAGAGACCTGGTTGTCACATGTGCTTTAACAGCAGCATGTTTTGGTAGGAATATACTTTCTGTTGTTCATGTTTTCTTGGAGGAAATCTCTGCTTGTTCAGTATTACAGCAGCACTGAAGGTAGGCTGTGTTCTGTAATAGACTGATGTGATTCTCTCACAAAACTTTTCTCAGTAGGTCTTCTGTCTGGATTAAAAGAGAATATTACATACTACTATATATAAAATAGATAACTACTAAGGACTTACTGTATAGCACAGGGAACTCTACTCAATACTATGTAATGACCTATATGGGAAAAGAATCTAAAAAAGAGTGGATATATGTATATGTATAACTGATTCTCTTTGCTGTTCAGCAGAAAGTAACACAACATTCTAAATCAACTATACTCCAATGCAAATTTTTTAAAAAAAAGAATAGTACATAGAAGATGCACATACACACACACTCCTCACACAGAAGATGTATCGCCAGTGTCAGGTGACCAGTTGGGAGATCTGGCCTCCATTTGAGCCAGGGATAGAGACAGGACTGACATATTTATGGAGAGTCCAATGACTGTCTGACACAAGTGGGCCTTAGTGGTATGTCTCTTGACAAACCTAAGTTTGTCTTTACCTCCACAATGGTCTGTCTAGGACTTGTCACTCTCTTTGTAATTGACTTTAGAAAACTAAGGTAATTGTGCATTTCTTTACCTGTATCTAAAATACATATAGGACACACAATCTATAATCTTTTGAGTTTCTGTCTTTTCATGAGTATTAACATTTCTTTTACAAAAGATCACTTGGAATGTGTGTGTAATAATTTTATAATTGCCATAAATTAAATAAATGACATGAAGTCTAGATCAAAATATTGCTCCTTCTTGCATTTTTATTCATCAAAATAAATTATTTTCTAATTTTATATGAAATTGAACTGGTGCCTTTTTATTAAACTGTTATTAAATGATGCTTAATATTCAATATCACTTTAGAAATATAGATTTTAATTACTTTGTCAGTCACCCTCAATCCTCAAGGTAACTGGTCATTTACTTTAGTCCATAATAAAAGGTCCTGCCACTGGACTTAGGAAGAGAGGTAAGAGATTGAAGTTTTAAATAATAAATACAATTTCAGGCAAGTATTCACCTGGCATTTTTAATATAATAATTTGAGCATATTTTCCTGAAAAAAAAGAAAAGGAAAATTTTTCAAAGAGGCAGTAACTTTAATTCAAAGAAGTTATTCAGTTTATTAAGACTTTTCAGTAAAATAATTGGGCTAATTGCTAATATTTTGATAATGTAGAATATTTATTCTATGAAACTTTTTTGCTTTTTCATATTTTGGTTTATCTGTAATAGATATAGAGCAAGTATGTTTGAAATATTATCTCTCAGTACTTTATATCTCATGGTCTTATAGCAGGTAATTATATCATGGAGCTGCGTTCAGTTCCGATCCCGCCAATAATCTAGATCATTTATAATAATCTATCTTCTATCTCTTTAAATCATTTTTCAACTTTTTATTCTTTAATGGTTCCATTTTTGTAATAATTTATGAATTTGGCATTTCTGTTTTATTCCTTCCTACTTGGTACCACAACAACGAACCTGAGCCTTATTTCTACATCCTTAGAATTGCTCTTAAAAAAATCCAAGTCAATCTCAGAACACATACTGTTTTCTTTTCTCAGCTTTACTGAGATATAATTGACTTAAAACATCATGTAAATTTAAGATATACAACGTGATGATTCAATATGCATATACATTATGAAATGATTACCACAATAAGGTTAGTTAACATATCTATCATTTCACATGATTACATTTTTTTTTGGTGGTAAGAACATTTAAGATCTACTCACTTAGCAACTTGGAATATATAATACAATACTGTTAACTACAGCCATCATACTGTATGTTAGATCTGCAGAACTTATTTATCTTACAACTGAAATTTTTTACACATTGACCATTATCTCCCCATTTCCCACCACAGCCCCCATCAACCACCATCTTACACTCTAGTTCTGAGTTGGGCTTTTTTAGATTCCACATATAAGTGATATCATACAGTATTTGACTTTCTCTATTTTATATATTTCATTTAGCATAATGCCCTCAAGGTTCATATGTTGAAGCAAAGGCAGAATTTCCCTTTTTTATGACTAAATAAAATACCATGATATATATATCCCATTTTCTTTATCCGTTTATCCACTGATGGACACTTAGGTTGTTTTCATGTCTTGTCTAATGTGAATAACACTACAATGAATATGGTGATGCAGATTATCTCTTCAAAATAGTGATTTCTCAGATGGCCCAAAGCACATGAAAAGATGTTCAATATCACAATTATTAGAGAAATTCAAATCAAAATTGCAATGAGGTATTACCTCACACCAGTCAGAATGTCCATCAACAAAAAGCCTACAAAAAATAAATGCTGGAGAGGGTGTGGAAAAAAGGGGACCCTCCTACACTGTTGGTGGGAATATAAATTGGTGCAACCACTATGGAGAACAGTACAGAGGTTCCTTTAAAAACTAAAAATAGAGCTAACATATGATCCAGCAACCCCACTCCTGGGCATATATCCAGAAAAAAACATAATTCAAAAAGATGCTTTCACCCCAATGTTCATTGCAGCACTATTTACAATAGCCAAGACATGGAAACAATGTAAATGTTCATTGACAGATGAATGGATAAAAAAGATGTGGTATATATGTACAATGGAATATTACTCAGCCATAAAAAAGAATGAAATAATGCCATTTGCAGCAAAATGGATGGGCCTAGAGATTATCATACTAAGTGAAGTAGGTCAAAGACAAATGTCATATTGTATCATTTATATGTGAAATCTAAAACAATGATAAAAATAAACTTATTTACAAAACAGAAACAGACTCACAGACTTCAAAAACAGACATGGTTACCAAAGGGGAAAGGTGGGGGGGAGGGATAAATTAGGAGGTTGGTATTAACATATATACACTACATATATATACATTAACATATAAAAAATAGGTAATCAACAAGGACCTACTGTATAGCATGGGGAACTCTATTCAATACTCTGTAATAATGTATATGGGAAAATAATCTGAAAAATAATAGATATATGTGAATGCATAACTGAATCACTTTGCTGTAAACCTGAAACTAACACAACATTGTAAATCAGCTGTACTCCAATATAAAATAAAATTTTTTTAAAATATAGTTATTTATTTCCTTGGATTTATACCCAAAAATGGGATTACTGGATCATATGGTAGCTTTATTTTTTTAATTTTTTGAGGAACCTTAATATTATTTTCCATAGTAGCTATATTAATTTACATTCTTTTTTCACCACATTGTCACCAATATTTTTTATCCCTTATATTTTTGATAACAGACATTTTAACAGATGTGAAGTGATATTTCACTGTGGTTTTGATTTGACTTTCCCTGATAATTAGTGATGTTGAGCATCTTTTCACATATCTGTGGGACATCTTTATGTCTTCTTTGGAAAAATGTCTAATCAGGCAGATGGAACTGAATTTAAACATAAATAAATGAATCTGTATCATGGAAAAAAACACAGTTTTGCACACATGAAATGAAGGCCAACTAAAATTTTAGCAGGAAGACACTGGATAGTTCCATAATGTTTATCACTGAACTCAAGAGACCAAGTTTTATTTCACTGAAGAAACTGGACAGCTGTTCCCCTATTCCAAAATAACTGTTCTAAAAGTATCAGATGAGTTAGTCAGAGTAGTATTCCTTCACAGCCAACATACCACTATCTTTTTACATCCTTTTGTAAAGGAAAACCCCAAGAAAATAAATATACTCAGTTGTTCTCTTTTTGCCCCTTCCATTGTTGGGGAGACTCTTCTCATCTCATATCTAACTTGACATCTTAGCCTGGCCTGACACCTGTGGAACATGCCCTCTTTTGAAAAACTCTTCTCTTGACTTCTGTGGCAACATGGTTTCAGATTTATTACTAACTTATTTATCACTCCTTATTAACTAAAATTTACCAGTGTTTTGTTTTGTTTTTTCTTTAAGAGTCTCTATGTTAAATTTGGAGGAAAATGAAACAGGTTAAGCAACTGTCCTAACATTAACACAAGGCTGTCCAGGTGACTCAATGTAAACAATATCCCCTCGAGTATTATGTTTTTCTTTCTTGGTTGTATGATATATTCACTAATTCTTTCTTTTATTTAACCATATGTCATAGCAACAAGAAACAGAAATTTTTAAAAGAAAACAAATAAGTAAGTAAGATAATAAAGAAAACTGGGATAGATAACAAGTATGAGGATATGAGGTATGGTATGAGGAAAATCAAAAATGTTAAAAGAAAGTTAACTAGGAATAAAGAGAAAGATTGCAGAAGTAACGATTGTGACTCATGAAACATGAGTAAAATGAAGAGCTGGTAATAAGAAGAAGATTTTTTGTGTTCCATTTAGAAGGAGTAAAAACTAGAAAGACCCTAAAACCTGAGGGCCCTATGAACACAGAGTATCTGAGGAAATAATGAATGTGAGGTGAAGGGTAAATAGAATGGCATGAGACTTTTTTAAAAACGCATGCAGTTGCTAGATGAGCAAGGGACATGCAGGTCATGGTAAGAATTTAGTTTTTATCATAAACATGGTGAGAAGAAATAACAGGTATTTAAGCAAAAGATCAATATGATGTGATGCCATTAACAACACTGGAAAGAGAGAACCTGTGAAATGTTTGGAGAGTTGACAAAGCAAGACAGTATTTTGAACATGTTGAAATGAGGATGCCTTTTGGACAACAAAGCAGAGCTGACAGAAGAGAAGTATATGATCACAACTGGATCTCAATGGAGAGATCACAGCTGTATGTAAATCTGACAGTTATTTATTTAAATGATTTTTAAATCCATGGTAAATACATTAACTCATTTTAAAATGTAGATAAAACAGAAGTCTAAGACCAGAACTTTAGGTTCACCATATATCAAGGTCTAGAAGAAAAGCAGGAGCCAATAGAGGAGACTGATATGGATGAAGTGTCCATTGAAGTGGAATAAAAACCATAAATAAATGAAATAAGTGGTGTTCTGAAAGTCTAGTGTTAAGGGTATTTCAAAGCTAGATGGGTAAAAACTTGCTGGGATGCTGACTACTGACTACTGAATTGGCAAGCTGAAATATTTTGGGCCATAAAAAGAACAATGTAAGTAGAGTGGTAAAGATAAAAGCTTACTTTGAGTGAGTTAAAAAGATAATAGGGGGCTTCCCTGGTGGCACAGTGGTTGGGAGTCCGCCTGCAGGGGACACGGGTTCGTGCCCTGGTCCAGGAGGATCCCACACGCCGCGGAGCGGCTGGGTTCGTGAGCAATGGCCGGCGAGCCTGCGGAGCCTGCGCTCCACGACAGGAGAGGCCACAGCAGTGAGAGGACTGCGTACCGCAAAAAAAAAAAAAAAAAAAAAAAAGATAATAGGGATACAAGCAAACATAAGTTTAAAAAACTGTTTATTACTGATTTTCCAGAGACTCCATTCCAATGACAGAAAAGGAATTTTTTTAAAGGAAAAAACAATGTGTGGAGTCTGAGAGAAATAACAGATGTAAAATTTTAGATACAGAAAAAACCTGAAAAAGGGTCAACTGAATGAGCAGATCTGGGAAAACAGAAAAGTAAGTCAGTTGACTATGGAAAAACTGTCTAACACTACATGTACCAAATAATAACAGGTATTTTTGAAAGTGGTTGAATAGGTTGCACTGAGAACAGAAATACTGGTTGAAATAATATATAAAAGATAAATAGGTCACCAAATTCCCTCCCTGTCTCTGTCCAGCTGGAAGACTGCTGCTCCAGCACAGAAGACTAAGATACTTTCAAGTAGGGTTGAATGAGAGTGATTATGAAATAGAGAATATATGACACACTAAGAATAGAAGTGCTTTATTGAAACAGGGAAGATTAAGTGAAAATTACATCCTGAATGTTAAAATACCAAGCTCCTTTTCCCCACTTGAAACCTAGGGCACCAGAGTGAGGCTTAATAATATGATGGTGGCCTAGATGTGAAGGATAACAGCATGAGAAATGAGAAGTGGTCAGCAAGATTTCATAAAAGAAAGAAGTCAATGAGAATTTCACAGTTTTGAGTCTAAACAAATACAAGAATAAAGTTGCCATTTGCTGAGATAGGAAAGAGCACGTAGAAAGAAAAGGGTTTTAGAAATGAAGATTTAGATATTGACAGAACATACAGCTATAAAGTTTTAATATGAGCACTAAGCTAGAAGTATACATGGAATTCATTAGTGTACAGATAGTATTAAAAGCCATTATACTGGTTGTACTTACCTAGGAATTTCCTAGGTAAATCTCATGCACTGAACCTAGAACATGCCAATACAGAGAGGTCAGGGGAAAGGAGACACCAACAAAGGACCCTGAGGAGGCAGCAGGAGTTGGGGTTGAGAATAGAAAATAAATGATGCCTTTTTGCTCTTCTTGAGTGTTTCTTGTTTTATTTTATAAATAAAAGCCCAGGGTGAGGCTAAAGTGAGGACTACAGATGTGACGTTGTTAGGAGAGGAAGTGACATGTAATATTTCTATAAGGGAACTTTTAATGGCTTAATTAAAATATAATTTAAAACATACCATATAATTCAACTATTTTAAGTGTATAATATGATTGTTTTTTAGTATCTTAACAGAATTTCACAATCATCATCACAATCATTTTAGAACCTTTTCATCACCTCACAAGGAAACCCAAGGCCATTCCTCTCCCTCCCACCTCCAGCCTTAGGCAAATACTAATCTATGTTCTGTCTCTATGGATATACCTTCTCTGGATGTTTTATATAAATGGAGTTATACAATATGTGGTCTTTTATGACTGCTTCTTTGATTTATCATATTTTAAATTTGTATTCATGTTATAGAATATATCTACTTCATTCCTTTTTATTGTTGAATTATATTCCATAGTATGAGTGTACATTTTGTTTGTCCATTCTTAATTGATGGGCATTTGGGTTGCTTCCATTTTTTTGACTATTTTAAATAACAATGATATGAACATTCATGTACAAGTTTTAGTGGGATCATGCCTTTTCATTTCTCTCAGGAATATACCTAGGAGAAGAATTAATATATCATATGGTAACTCTGTTAACCTTTTGAGAAACTGCCAGATGTTTTTTCCACAATGGCTGTAACATTTTACATTTTCAGTAGCAATGTATGGGGGTTCTAATTTCTCCACATTTTCATCAATACTTATTATTTTTTTTTGTTTTGTATCTCATTGTGGTTTTAATTAGCATTTGATGTTGAGCATATTTCCATGTGCTTAATAACCAACTGTATATCTTCCTTGGAGAAATTTCTATCCAAGTAATTTGCCCAGTTTTTAATTGGTTGTTTGTGTTTTTGTTACTCAATTGTATGATTCTTTATTCTGAATACAAGTCCTTTATCAGATACATGATTTGCAAATATTTTCTACTGTTCTATTGGTTGTCTTTTCATTTCCTTGATGTGTCCTTTTAAACAAAGTGTTCCTAATTTGGATAAAGCCCAAACTTTACAATTTCTTTTGTCACTTGTGATTTTGGGGTCATACCTAAGAAGCCTTTACATAATCCAAGGTCACAGAGATTTACTCCTATATTTTCATCTAAGAGTTTATAATTCTAGCTCTTGCATTTTTCTTTATGATTTATTTTGAGTAAGTTTTCATATGGTATGAGGAAGAAGTTCAACTTTATTCTTTGGCCTGTGGGTGTCCAGTTGTTCCAGTACCATTTGTTGAAAAGACTATTCTTTCCCTATTGAATTGTATTGGCTCCACTATCAAAATTCAATTGACTATAAATGTGGAGATTTATTTATGGACTCTCAATTCTATTCCATTGATCTATATGTCTAAGGTTATCCAGGCCCACATTATCTTGATTACTGTAGCTTTACAGTGTGTTTTGAAACTGCGAGGTGTGCATTCTCCAACTTTCCTTTTCTTTTTCGATATTGTTTGACCCAACTGGTTCCCTTAAATTTCTATATGTTTTTTCAGATCATTTTGTAAATTTCTACAAAGAATCTAGCTGGGATTTGATAGGGATTGTATTGCATCTATAAATCAATTTGGGAAGTATTGCCATCTTAACATATTAAGTGTTCCGACCCATAAACTTGACATTTTTTCATTTATTTGGATTTTCTTCAATTTCAATCATTTTTTAAACTTTTACAGAGTATAAGTTTTGCACGTTTTTTGTTAAAATTACCCTTGTATTTTGTTTTGAGGCTATTTTAAATATAATTGTTTCCTTAATTTTCATAGTTTATTGCTAGTGTATAAAGTATAATTGATTTTTCATATTGATTTTTTTACCTTGCAACATAGCTGAATTCATTTATTAGTTCTATCCTGTAAGATAATTTTAATTTTCCATTACAAGTAAATATAATAGGATTACTGGACTCTACTGTGTTCTCAGATAAGATTTTAGAGTCATCCAATTAAATATGAAAGAGTTAGAAATAAAGTGTTTTACTTTATTTGAGTTCAGTTGCCTATGTAGGAAGTATTATAAAACTGTGCTAAATATTTGACAGTTGAATGAAATTAACAATGAAAATTATGAAAAAATGTCTAAAGACTATTTAAAAAATCTGAAGACCTCAAAACCATGAAGTATTATTAAAAACTGTTTTTCCCTGGTAACTACTTGTGCAACGGTCTATGAATAGTAATTCAAGCCCAAATAGAATAATCATTTTACTTCTATGTCTGTAAAATCCTTGAGAATAAAACCCAAACATTTATCACTAATTGATGGCATTTTACAAAGTGCTCACTTGTCAGCAGGCATTCTATAAATGAATTGTGAGTTTGTCAGGATAAATTAAGTAAAATTGTACTTGTATGCACTTACTGATTGTATGATATAATTAGGTATTATTCATTTAAATAGTTGAGCATTGGTTCTCAACACTCTCTGCACAATGGAATCATTTAAGAGATTTTTTTTTTTTTTAAATACCAATGCCCAAGCCCTCTCCTGGAGTTTCTGACTTAACTGGTCTGGGGTGGGGTCTATGCTCTGGAGTACTTTAAAAACCATCAGGGTGATTCTAATACAGAGCAAATATTGGGAACAAGAGATTGTTAACTCTGTCAAATACAATGATTTTGATTAAAGTATAATTAATATTGATATTAGAAACTATTTTAATCCAAAATAGTCACCACATTTAGCTACATATAAATGTAAAACCTATTGTACAAAAACAAAAACTGTATGATGGACATGACATAATACCTGACATAGAGAAGGAAATCAATGCATTCTATTTTCCTGGAAGCTTTTTTCCTATTTGCTGTGCTTTAATAATATGCATTTAAATGTTCTCATAACTGTACAAAGTGTTTTATGTGATAAAGTCATCCTAAGATACTGCTCCTATTCACACTCATTTCTTTCAAAATGTCATTTAGTAACAAAAGGATCACACTCCCAAAGGACTGTACATTTGGGGAAACAGCTCCTTTGAGAATTTGAAGAAGTCGTGAATTCCAGAAAATTGTGCTTAAGGTTCCTGAAGTCATCTATTTATAAATCCCCTTAAAATTCAAGGACCCTGCTTAAGGAATTATACACTGGAAGATATTATAGGCTTATCATGAGGCAATAAGTCCATCTTCTAAATTCTCAACATGTTGCATAAATAGAAGTAAAGATATTTCCACAGTAATATAGAATTTTAATTATAAAAAGATAGTTTATTTCATTACTGCTCTTGGCAAACTTCTTACCTAGGCAGTCAGGGTTACATATCATTACTCTCTTTAAAGAGGAGAGAACAAAAAAAAATATTTTGATCATGCCTGGGGCAATCCAGATGTCCCTAATTGCTCCCTCCCTTCCATAAAAATCTCTAAAATACTGCCTTGGGCATCTAAAATGCAGCATGAACAGTAAATACCACCATTTATCAGATTATTCAGAAAAACTTCCATAAAATTTAGAAAATATCTATTTTTAGAAGGTTCCTTCTGTGAATGATTGGTTAGTCACTAAACTGGAAATGTCAAATATTTTTTGTACTACTTATACTACTTCTAGTTTTAGAAGAATTCTGCTTGATTACCACACTGAATGACTATTTCCTGCCTTATCTTTAAATCTTTTCTATTCTTGCTGGATCCAATTCAAGTTAAAGACCCATGAGCTACATAAAATCTTAAAACTGTACTGACATTTCTATAATCACACAACACAGGGAAGTAGTGATTACCTTCCTTTATGGAATTAGTTCAAAAAGTAACAATACCCCTTGCTTCATTCATACTATATAAATAGTAAGTTATTATAGTTTCTCTCCTGTTGTACTGCTCCTTGTAATTTTTATATCATTTTGACAACCCTGTGATATTCCCTTTAAAGAAAGGGAGGATAGATCAGAGATAAGAGAAACAAATGGTAAGATGACTTCTCATTTCTCCTATAGTGTTTTCTGGACTAGTTTTATTATAGAATTTTGTCAAATTTAATATGATAGAGAAAACTCATGTGAACTGATGCCACCAATCACATTACAAGTTTTTTGCAATGCCCTAGAAGAAAGATCACACTCACGGAGAATTGAACATGCATCTGTTTTGTTGTTTGTTTGTTTTTTATATCCAGTTCACTACTGATGGCCATAGTTGTGTATAATAGCTCCTATATCAATCTCATTGTTACAAGTTTTCATCTAATTTTACTAAACCTAGTGGATGAAGTAAATTTGCTGGATCTACAGAAGTTGTCAAATTCCCAGATTAATTTGTATTTACTGATTTCTATGGTGTAAATTCTCCCACCATGGCTAATTTGAAGCTACCAACATGGCGTCACTGATCTTAAATTGGGAAAAGATGGACACAGTAGGCTCAGGAAAGTCAATTTGAGTTTTCCCATCCACTTGATATATCAGACTGGACAAAAAAGATTAGCAGATTTATCTAATAAGTATGTGCAGGCCATCACCCCTACTACTAACTACAACATACTTCTTCTATTGATACATTGAGAATATTTATTATAATGACTTATGCTTGACAATAAAGTTGAAGAGATGAAAATCATACAAAGTATTTCTATGATCATAGTTAAGATAGAAATGAATAAGAAAAGATAATTAGGAAAGCTCAATGTGTTTGGAAACTATCAGATAACTCATTGATTAAAGAAAAATCATGATGTAAAATTTTTTTTAAGTATTTTGGGGGGCTTCCCTGGTGGTGCAGTGGTTGAGAGTCCGCCTGCTGATGCAGGGGACACAGGTTCGTGCCCCGGTCTGGGAAGATCCCACATGCCGCGGAGCCGCTAGGCCCGTGAGCCATGGCCGCTGAGCCTGTGTGTCCGGAGCCTGTGCTCCACAACGGGAGAGGCCACAACAGGGAGAGGCCCGCGTAACGCAAAAAAAAAAAAAAAAAGTATTTTGAATGAATGTTGATAAAAGTAGTATATATTAGAACTTGTGGGAAACAACTTAAATTAGAGGGAAATATATACTATTAAATGTATATATTAAAAATGAGAATGTTGATAATCAATAGGCTAAGAATATATCATAAGAAATCAGTATAGAAGGACATACTGAGTTAATATGATACATAAATAATGAAGATAGAAGGAAGAATTAATAAAATAGAAAATAAACAAAATAGAAGATCAACAAAAACAAAGTAAAAGCACTAAAAAGTTGGTGGGGAGGGGGGAGATGATCAAAGAGAAACATGGATATATGCTTTGAACTGACACCTCACAAAAGAGGATTTGATAGATTGTATTATTGTACAAAATTTTCACACTCCTCTATGCCTCATTGATAAAATGCTTCACGATGCAAATTGCTTTGGCCAAAGAAATATGAGTGAAAGTGACATGTGCTACCTGAGCAAAAACTTTAATCCATGGAGTGTACCTACCATGTTCTCCTTTCCACTTGTCATGAGACAAGCAATGTCCACGAAGGGGCTTCTTTATCAGCTTAAGTCTCAGAGTGTAGAATCTGGGGAGAGTCACAACCAACTCTAGATGACCGAGTATCACGTATGAAAAAGATAACTTTGTCATTGTAAGTTTCTGAGATTTCTTTTCTTTTTTCTTTTCATGTTTTCCTTTTCTTTTCCTTTTTAATTTTATTTATTTCCTTTCATTTGTTTTATTAAACAACCACATAGTAATTTACAATAAACCGACTGATATGAAGATTAAAGAAAAGGAAAATAATTCAGGGGTATGCTAATTAGAATCATGAGGTACTATTAAGCACTTACCTCTATGTATGAATTTTAAAATACTGATAATATGGAAGAATCTCACAATATAATATTAATTCAGACACAAAATAATATCTGCTGAATGACTATATTTATGCAAAATACACACACACACACACACACACACACACACACACAAAATAGGAAAAACTGAACTAGATTGTTTAGGGACACATGTTTAGTTAAACTCCAGAAAAGGCAAAGAAGTGATTCTAGATCCTGAGGTTCAACAATATATAAGTCCCCTCAGAGTCTAAGGGCCCAAGCTGAAGAACTCAGGTTGAAAAATCCTGAAAAAAATTACTAGATTATTATAAGGCAGTAAGTCCATCTACTAAAACAAATTCTCATTTTCAGTCATAAGCAGAAAGAATACAGAAATTTCAACAGTTTTAATGAATTCAACTGTAAAAATATACAACAATTAACACTTTGTAACTGTTCTTGGCAAAGTTCTTACTTAGACATTAAGGGTTAGCTGTTACTCTCATTAAAAATGATACGACAGGTAAAAATGTTTGTGTCATGCCCAGGGCAATCCAAATGCCCCCAATTTCTGTCTTTCTTCCACTGTGTTCCCAAAATACTGTCTTGAGAATCTAAAATACATCAAAATACTAAAACATGCCAGATTATTCAGAAAAAACTCCATAAAATTGGAAAATATATAATTTTAGTAGGTTCCTTTTATGAATTAATTAGTGGTTTACCACTAAACTAAAAATGACATAAATGTAATGCCTGAAACATTTTATTTCTCTAGATCCTCTTACTCCTGTTAACTACACTTTTTAATGTACAGTACTAAGTATTATACATGAATTAAAATTAAGTGGTTCTAGGACGAGGCTCTTTCACACTCCTTTCTTTCTGCAGATCCCTTTGGTATCATAATGATTACACTTCCAGAAAAATGTTAGCTTACTTTGGGGATATTTAGACCCCTCTGAGAATAAGAAGCTATGAACTCTCTTTCCAGATAATTTTGCAACGAGTTATTGACATAAAATTCAAGATGGCGTTTACTTTTGAGAATAGTGATTACAAGATGATATGATGTGGGTTTTGTGGCACTGGCAAATAGATAAATAAATAAAACAAAAAACAACAAAAATAAAATAAAAAGGAAGGTAAAAGAAGAAAATAAAATTAAAAAGTCCTATTTCTCAAAGCACCAATATAAGGAGAATTTCTATTACATCTTACTTATTAAGAAAAGAACATAAACATATAAGTTACCTGGGAGATGACAAAGACAAATAGCATGTCCTGTACTCCTATGAGTCATCAGACCCCAGGAAACCCCAAAATGGACCACATATCTTTAGCTTATTTTTACTTATAGACTATTTCTTAAGCACATACCTATAATGAAATTCTCCCCAGCATCCTACTGTGGTAGACCACAAATGGGACTGTGCAGATGAAATCTCAAATAAAATATGAAAATAGTGAGTTTGCAATCATTATATAACTAAAATATAAAGCTGTGTACTGGCAAAAACTTAGAATTTGTACATCAAACAATATGGGCTACCATCATGCCCCAATTCCCAGTAAAAGGTACTAATGTTAGTGCAAAACTTCCTTTAGACTGTTCCTGAATCTGCACAGTTAAGGTCAACCTTTTGGAGTATCTTCAAGAGGAAGTAGGGAAACACCAGTTTGTGGCGTCCATCAAGACTCCTCATACTCAGTTTTTTTATATACAAACATTTGGATAATTTGCAATGCTTATTTATGAATTTAGTGAAAATTGCCTTGAGTGAGTCCAAGTAATCTCACCAGTCCTTAAAAATGGACCAATTTGTGATCTATCCTGCCTTACCCAGACTCACAAATGATCTAAGAATTGTGAAAGAAACATAAAAGCTTAATTAATTAAAATGAAGAAAAAGCAAATAAATAATAAAAGTAAAAATGTCAACATAAATAATGAAAATAAAAACAAACCACAGATATGAAAGAAAGCATAATAAATGTAGAAACTATTATGTAAAAATTTATGAATGTACATTTGCAAGCTTGAAATAGAGACTATTCTGTTTACAGCAAAATACAGAACATAAAACTAAAATGCAAACTACAAACAGGAAAATATTTTAAATACTTGTGACAAAGTCTTTATGTTACTAATACAAAAAAAGACCTACACACTGAAAAGAAAGAGAGGAACAATTCAGATGATCACAGGCAAAAAGATAGCATTGTTTCGTTTTGTTTAGCTGTATTTTATTTAACATTTTAACTCTTTGAAGAGTATTTCACTGGGACTTAAACAAAAGATCTGTCTGGTATTAAGCTAATCTGAGAAAATATTTCTTCTGAAGCTCTCAATGCCATCAATAATGAAATAGTGTGAAGTGTTAAACTATGAGGCAGAAAACACTTTTTTTTCTTTCTTTGCATATATCTTTATTTAAATATATCTTTCTTTATTGGAGTATAAGCGCTTTACAACATTGTGTTAGTTTCTATTGTACAACAAAGTGAATCAGCCGTAAGTATGCATATATCCCCATATTCCCTCCCTCTTTTTTTTTTTTTTTTTTTTTTTTTTTTGTGGTACGCAGGCCTCTCACTGTTGTGGCCTCTCCTGTTGAGGAGCACAGGCTCTGAACGCACAGGCTCAGTGGCCATGGCTCACGGGCCCAGCCGCTCCGCGGCATGTGGGATCTTCCCGGACCAAGCCACGAACCTGTGTCCCCTGCAGCGGCAGGTGGATTCTCAACCACTACACCACCAGGGAAGCCCTCCCCTCCCTCTTAAGCATCCCTCTCATCCTCCCTATACCACCCCTCCAGGTCATCACAAAGCATTGAGTTGATTTCCCTGTCTCACTTCATCCCAGCTTCCCCTTCCCCCATTGTGTCTTCAAGTCAATTCTCTACATCTGTGTCTTTACTCCTGCCCTGCCACTAGGTTCATCAGTACCATTTTTTTAGATTCCATGTATATGAGTTAGCATACGGTATTTGTTTTTCTCTTTTTGACATACTTCACTCTGCATGACAGACTCTAGGTCCTTCCACCTCATTTCAAATAACTCAATTTCGTTACTTTTTATGGAGCAGTTTTTGTTAGGTTAAAAAAGTGTTAGAATAAAAAGACCTTGGTTCCAATTATGGTTTAATATGTATTGGCAGTGTTATCTTGAGAAAATAACAATATATTTGAGCATCACTTCCTTCTCCAAATGGAAATGATACATTTCAAATGATAAAAAATGCACCGCTATTGTCTGTACCACTCAGAAAATACTGCTATTTTATTTCTAAGATGCCATCAACTATAAAATCCATGGTTATTTCAGAGACAATAAAATTTTTAAATTGTAAAATCAACAAAATATCATAATATGAATGAGGTATGAATACAAAATGAGGCAATATATGTTAAAATGGTTTATAAATTAAATCAATAACATATCAATTCTAGTCTCTAGTCTAGTATTTCAATATATACCTTAATAAGTTTTTCTTTAGTTTGCTTCATATATGGACATTATGTCTCCCCACAGAAATTATAAACCATTTCAAGGAATGTAATTTTTTGGTACTGCTATAATACCTAGCATAAATTTCAACAAATACCTGCCATTTGTTCATTTTTAGATTCTGTGAAAAAAGTAAAAAGGGCTATAATATTTTCCTAAACCTTACTATTTTAATATCCTGTATCAATAAGAAAACCAAAAAATTCCTACCCAATTTGACCTTCAATCAAGGCATTGTGAATGAACATTCACTATGTTATGCTACTAATATTTATTTCTATCTTACATTTGTATTAGAGAAACTATATTGCACACTTTACTGTTAAGAAACAATTTTCCATGGGTTTAATATATTTCTGCTAATCTAGGAAAGTGAGACACTGAGTATTCTTTGATCCACATTATCTTTTTAAGGATAATGTGGCAAAAACAATGCTCTTGGCAAAGAGTGTGAAAAGCCAGGTTTTCCTACAGCCTTGGAAGATAAAGATAATGTCCCTCTGGAGCAAAGGTAACACCTGAGTGATAAAGATAATGTCTCCCCCCAGGGCAAAGAATGGGCATGTTTTGTTTCTAAGTTCAGAGTTCCTCTCTTATAATACAACTATTATGTGTGCATGTGTCATGCACACATAATAGTTTCTTTATGGGAATTGGAGCTTCAGAAAATTATGCAAAATGTAAATTTTTTTGCTCTCAGCAATAAACTCTCCTTGTCTCTGACCCAGGAGTCTTGTGTCTTCTCTCACGAGCCAAGAAACAATGGCAGTCTAATTTGTTTGCTTGTGAGTAGGGTAAAATTTTTGAATTTTCACAGTTGTTGAAATTTTAATTCTTTTTTTCACAATAAATTTGATAACTTATGGTAATGTTTTATGCTTATAATTTTTTCAGGGCTATTCCTTCTACAACAAGATTTTTTTTTCCTCAAATGATAAGACAAAATAATATCTCAACAACAAAAAATTTGCACCTAAATTAGGCAATTAAAATCATAGGTGGGGGGCTTCCCTGGTGGTGCAGTGGTTGAGAGTCCGCCTGCTGATGCAGGGGACACGGGTTCATGCCCCAGTCCAGGAAGATCCCACATGCCGCAGAGTGGCTAGGCCCATGAGCCACGGCTGCTGAGCCTGCGCCTCCGGAGCCTGTGCTCTGCAATGGGAGAGACCATGACAGTGAGAGGCCCGCGTACCACAAAAAAAAAAAAAAAAAAAAAAAATCATAGCTGGGGAGGATAAGGCTCCAAACAGATGTTTGAAGGTTTCATTTGTAAAACTTATTAAGAAAAGAGATCACAATATACTTTTGTAATAATTAGAATTTAATCATGCCAAGAATAAATGTTTATTCTAAAGGAAGTCTAATAATCCATTCTAGTCCTAAAAAAATATCAATTTGAGATGAAGCCATCATTGATATGCCAAGATAAAATAGAAAAAATAACAACACAATAAGAATAGCGTGGCAGTCTAGATTAAGCATATGTTTCTCTTACAGACATTGTCATTAGATTTAACCGACAGACTGATAACTAAAACATCAGGAAATTTTCCAAAGGGAACTCCTAAATTTAGCTCACATTCTATGTCATTCTATAATGTGAGGTCAGTGGAAAAATGTTATCTAATTTGCTCCATATAGGGTTACTTAACAAGAAAAGAGGTATGGCTCACTGCAGACACCTAAAATTTCAGCTACTTCATTTTACCTGTTTTTTGGTAGATATAATGTATAAAAGGAGAATTTTTTATATATTTATCATCACTTTTTATATCTACTGTACTCATTTTACATACAAATATATAGTTCATATGTCTTATAGCAGGTAAATCATGAAAGGTGTGGGCAAAAATTATGGCAGAGTAGGAAGATCCTGAGCTCGTCTACTTTCATGGGCACCCCAAATTACAACTACTTATAGAACAACTATCAACGAGAATGACCTAAAGTATAGCAGAAAAAATTTTCCACAACTAACAGTATAAAGAAGAAACTACAATGAAATGGGTAGAAGGGGTGGAGATGTGGTATGGTCAGGGTCAAATTCCTGGGTAGGTGACTCACAAACAGAAGGATAATCACAGTTGGAAAGATTCTTCCCAAGGAGAGAGGGGTCCTAGTCCCACATTGGGCTCCTTAGCCCAGGTTTCCTGCACCAGGAAGATGAGCCCCCAGAATGCCTGGCTTTGATGACCAGTGCGGTCTGAAAACAGGAGACCTAGAGGGCCATAGGAAACAGAGACTCCACTCTTAAAATGTGTGCACAAAGTCTCACATGTTCTGAGTCCCAGAGCAGAGGCAATGATTTTAAAGGAGTGTGAGTCACACCTACTTGCTGATCTGGGAGAACCTCCCAAAGAGGCAGAAGACAGCTGGGACTCCCACTGGGGACATAGTTGCTGACATCAGCCATTTTGGGAAGCTTATTCTCCCATGAAGACACAGGTACTGGAAAGCAACATTTTGGAGTCCTCTTTCTAGCCTAATAGGGCTTGAGGCTCAATTGACTGCCAGTGGGCCAGCATCAACCTCAGGCTCCACAGGTGCCAGCCAGCCATGTGGGGACATGATTCCACCCACCAGCATGTTGACACCAGCTCTGGTCCGCCCAGGGCTAACTTTCTGCCCCAGGATCCAGCCCTGCCCACCAGAAGACCAGGAAGAAGGTCCTCGTAGCCAACAAAGCTGGAGGCCAGCCCTTCCTACCAGTGCACCACACTAGTCTGACCCACCAAAACAAACGGACCCATGCAGCCCACATGGGAGTACCCATAGAGCATATAGCTCTGGTGGTCAGAGGAGAGTGTGCTGATGGGTACCATAAGACATCCCCTATGTAAAGTCACTTCTCTAAGATTGAGAGATGTAACCAACCTACCTAATACACAGAAATAAACAGAGAATTAGACAAAAAGAGGCAAGAGAGGAATATATTCCAAACAAAGGAACAAGACAAAACCCCAGAAGAACTAAGTCAAGTGGAGATAAACAATCTACCTGATAAAGAGTTCAAGGTACTAATCATAAAGATGTTCAATGAACTCAAGATAAGAGTGGATAAACACTGTAAGAAGTTTAACAGAGTTAGAAAACATAAAAAAGAACCAGAGATGAAGAGTATAAGTGAAATAAATAATATACTAAAAGGAATCATCAGTAAGATAAATTATACAAAGGAATAGATCAGTGAATTAGAAGACAGAAATGGAAATCACCCAAGCTAAATGGAAAAAAGAAAAAATAATAACTAAAAATGAGAATATATTAAGAGAACTCTGAGACAACATAAAGCATAGTAACATTTACATTATATGAGTCCCAGAACGAGTAGAGAGAGAAAAAAGAACAGAAACTTTTTGAAGAAATAATAGATGAAATATTCCCTAAATTGGGAAAAGAAACAACTATCCAGAGACAAGAATCATGGAGTCCTCAAAAAGATGAACCCAAAAGGGTTCACACTGAGACACAGCATAATTAAAGTGACAAAAATTAAAGATAAAGAGAGACTCTTAAAAGCAGCAAGATAAAAGCAACTAGTTACATACAAGGTAACTACCCTGAGACCCTCAGCTGATTTTTCAACAGAAACTTTGCAGGGCAGAAGGAAGTGGCACAGTATATTCAGATACTAAAAGGAAAATACCTTCAACCAAGAATATTTTACACCAGTGACTCCCAACATTTTTGGCACCAGGGACAAGTTTCATGGAAGATAATTTTTCTATGGACCGGTGGCGGGGTGGGGGGTGGTTCAGGCGGTAATGTGAACAATGGGGAGTGGGAGATGAAGCTTCTTTTGTTCACTGCTCACCTCCTGCTGTGCAGCACAGTTCCTAACAGGCCGTGGACCACTACTGGTCCATGGCCTGGGGGTTGGGGACATTTGTTAAACACAACAAGGCTATCATTTAAATATAAAGGAGAGATAAGTAGTTTTATATAAAAGTAAAAGTTAAAGGAGTTCAGCAACACTTACCAGCTTTACAGGAAATGTTTAAAGAAACTTTGCTAAGTGGAAAGAAAAGACCACAACTAGAAACATGAAGGTTAGGGAAGAAAAATATCTCGTTGGTAAAGGCAAATACAGAGTAAAAGCAGTAGATCAATCACTCATAAAGCTAGTAGAAAGGATAAAAGATGAAGTAGTAAATTCATCTATATGCACAATAAGTAAAAAGATACACACATAAAAAAAATGTAAAATATGTCAAATATATTAGATTGTTATATATAAACCACAAACCAAAAATTGATAATAGATACACACACAAAAAAAGAGAAAAGAACCCAAACAGAATACTAAAGATAGTCATTAAATCACAAGGGAAGAGAGCAAAAGAAAGAAAAACAGATGTACAAAAACAATGAACAGAATGGCAATAAGTATATACTTATTAATAATTAAAATATAAATGGACTAAATACTCCAATCAAAAGACATAGAGTGACAAAATGGATAGAAAACAAGACCCATTTGTATGCTGCCTACAAATTACTCACTTTAGATTTAAAGATACACACAGACTGAAAGTAAAGGGATGAAGAAAGATTTTCCATAAAAGAAAAAAGATTAAAAAGCTGAGGTAGCAATACTTAGACAGACAAAAGATACTTCAAAGTAGAATGTAAAGAGACAAAGAAAGACATTAAATAATGATAAAGGAATCAATTAAACAAGAAGATATAAGAACTGTAAATATATATGCTCCCCAAATAGGAGCAGCTAAATACATGAAACAACTTTTAACAAACAAATCAATTACATAAAAAAAAAAAAATACACACGGAATCTAAAGAATATACTACTAAACCACCAATGGGTCACCAAAGAAAGCAAAGGGGAAAGCAAAAAATACCTGGAGACAAATGAAAATTGAAACACAACATTTCAAAATCCATGGAATATAGCAAAAAGAGTTCTGAGAGGAAAGTTTATAGTGATAAGGGCCTATCTCAGGAAACAAGAAAAAATTCAAATAAACAATCTAACCTTACACCTAAAGGAACTAGAAAAAGAACAGCAAACAAAACCCAAAGTTAGGAGAAAGAAAAATATAATAAAGATAAGAGCAGAAATAAAAACTATGAAAACAATAGAAAAGATCAATGAAACTAAAAGCTGGATCTTAGAAAGGATAAACAAAATTTATAAGTTTTTAGCCAGACTTATCATAAAATAAGAGAAGACTCTTAAAAATAAAATCAGAAATAAAAGAGAAGTTAAAATAACACCACAGAAATACAAAAGATCATGCAAGATTATCAGGAATAATTATATGACAATAAAATGGACAACCTAGAAGACATGGCTAAACTCCTAGAAATGAACAATCTCCCAAGACTGCATCAGGAAGAATTAGAAAATATGAGCAATGACCAGTAATGAAATTTAATCAATAAACAAAACTCTCAGGAAACAAAAGTTCAGGAGTAGATGTGTTCACAATTTAATTCTACCAAACATTCCATACATTACAGAGGAGTTAACACTCATCCTTCTCAAACTACTCCAAAAGGTTAAAGAGGAAGAAATGCTTCTGAATTCCTTCTATGAAGCCAGCATCCCCCTGATACCAAACCAGACAAATACACCTCAAAAAAAGAAAATTACAAGCCAATATTACTAATGAGCATAGATGCAAAAATCTTTAATAAAATATTAGCAAACCAAATTTGACAATACATTAAAAGGATCATATAACATGATCATTTGGGACTTATCCCAGGGATGCAAGGATGGTTCAACATCTGCAAATCAATTAATGTGGCATATCATATTAACAGATTAAAGAATAAAAATCACCTAATCATCTCAACAGATGCATAAAAAGCTTTTGAAAAATTCAACAACCATTTATGATAAAAGCTCTTAACAAAGTGGGTATAGAGGAAACACACCTCAACATAATGAAGGCCATATATGTAAAACCCACAGCCAACATCTTTCTCAATGGTGAAAAGCAGAAAGCATTTTCTCTAAGATCAAAAACAATATAAAGATGTCCACTCTCACCACTTTTATTCAACATAGGATTAGAAGTTCTAGCCACAGCAATCAGGCAAGAAAAAGAAATAAAAGAAATACAAATTGGAAAGGAAGCAGTAAAATTGTCACTATTTGCAGAAGACATGGTACTATATATAGAAAATCCTAAAGATGTCTCTAAAAACCTATTAGTACTCATTGATGACTTCAGTAAAGTTGAAGGATACAACATAACTATTTAGAAATCTGTTTCATTTCTATACACTAATAACAAACAATTGAAAAAAAAAGAAATTAAGAAAGCAATCCCATTTATAGTTGCACTGAAAAGAATAAAATACATAGGAATAAATCTAACTAAGGAGATGAAGGATCTGTATTCTGAAAACTGTGAGACATTGGTGAAAAAACT
Organism: Physeter macrocephalus; assembly: GCF_002837175.3. NCBI lineage: Eukaryota > Metazoa > Chordata > Mammalia > Artiodactyla > Physeteridae > Physeter > Physeter macrocephalus. The sequence continues at coordinate 35,439,236 of NC_041226.1, read as the reverse complement.
GGAGATGACAAAAACAAATGGAAATATATACTGTATTTATGGATTAAAATAATTAATTTTATTACAATGTCCATACAACACAAGGCACTCTAGAGATTCATTGTGATCCCTATCAAAATACTGATGATATTTTTCATAAAGCTATAAAAAGTAATTCTAAAATTTGTATGGAAACACAAGGCTGAAAATAGTCAAAACCATCTTGAGAAAGAAGAACAAAGGCATAGATACCACAATCCCTGCTTTCCAACTATACTACAAACTACAGTAATCAAAATAGTATGGTACTGGCACAAAAAGGACATGTAGATCAATGGAACAGAATAGGGAACCCAGAAATAAATGCACAATTACATGCTCAGGAAATCTACAACAAAGGAGGCAAGAATATACCATGGGGAAAAGACAACTACTCTAACAAATGGTGTTGGAAAAACTGGACAGCTAGATACAAAAGAATGAAACTGGACTACACTCTCACACCATATACAAAAATAAATTCAAAATGAATTAAAGACTTAAATGTAAGACCTGAAACCATAAAACTCCTAGAAAAAAAAATAGGTAGTATGCACTTTTACATCAGTGTTTTTCAGATATGTCCCTTCAGGCACAAGAAACAAAAGTAAAAGTAAACATATGGCACTACATCAAATTAAAAACCTTTGTACAGTGAAGGAAACTATCAACAAAATGAAAAGGCCACCTGCTGAAAGGGAGAAGATATCTGCAAATGATATATATCTGATAAGGGGTTAAAATCTAAAATATATGATGAACTCATATAACAATATTAAAAGAGGAAAAATCTGAATTAAAAATGTTCAGAGGACCTAAATAGATATTTTTCTAAAGACAAACAGATGACCAACAGACACATGAAAAGATATTCAACATCACTAATCATCAGGAAAAAGCAAATCAAAACCACAATGAGTTATCAACTCATACCAGTCAGAAAAACTACTACCAAAAAGACAACAAATAACAAGTGTTGGTGAGGATATGGAGAAAAGGGAACCCTTTGCAATATTGGTGGTATTGTAAATTGGTGCAGGCACTATAGAAAACAGTATGAAGTTTCCTCAAAAAATTAAAAATTCAGCAATTCTACTCCTGGTATTTATCTGGAAAAATGCAACAATAGATAACAAAAACATAATTTTAATATTATATTTATATATTTTATGTTTCAAGTATTTTAAATTGGTTTACAAGAAAAAACTATTGTTTCCACAAGATGAATCTTTGTTCTTACTTTGCAAAATTACCAGTTTTGGTTTGGTTGAGAATACATTGCTACATCAGGTAGAAGGTGTACTTGAATTTCAAGATATCCCAGAAGAAAAGATTTCAGAGTAAATCCTAATGTTCCAATCTAGTCTAAAGAGTTACTGATTATGGAGTTGTACATGATCAAGGAATTGTGGCTAGTATGAATAAAACTAAAATTTTTTGCTAAACCACAAGAGATTGCATATCCAGACTCTTCACCTCATGAGCGATAACACAAGACAAACTAAAATACCTGTGTTCTTTATAGTTGAAATCAGTAGTCCAAGACTACTAGAGATGATCAGGCTATTTCTCTTTTGGTTACATTAGATATATAGACAGATGATAGATAGATAGATAGATAGATAGATAGATACATAGATAGATACATAGATAGATAGATACATAGATAGATAGATACATAGATAAATAGATAGATACATAGATAGACATTTACCCATGGATATTTCCCCATGTATACATACATCCACACATACAGGCACACATTTATTAAATATAAAATCTGTGGAAATTATGGATAGAAACTTGTTGAAAGAACATTTTAGAGATGACTGGTCACAGGGAAAGCAATCAAACAACAGCACAATATAACTGGTATATATATATAATATATATATATTATAGTGTCAATTACTTTCTTTTATTTGTTTTAACATCTTTATTGGAGTATAATTGCTTCACAATGTTGTGCTAGTTTCCTCTGCACAACAAAGTGAATCAATATGTATATGAATACATATATCCCCTCCCTCTTGCATCTCCCTCCACCCTCCCATCCTCCCTATCCCACCTCTCTAGGTAATCACAAAGCACCGAGCTGATTTCCCTGTGCTATACAGCAGTTTCCCACTAACGATCTATTTTATATTTGGTAGTGTGTATATGTCAATGCTAGTCTCTCACTTCGTCCCAGTTTACCCTTCCCTTTTACAATGTCCATATGTCCATTCTCTACGTCTACATCTTTATTCCTGTCCAACCCCTAGGTTCACAAGAACTGTTTTTTTGTTTTTGTTTTTTTTAGATTCCATATATGTGTTAGGATACAGTATTTGTTTTTCTCATTCTCACTTACTTCACTCTATATGACAGACACTAAGACCACCCACCTCACTACAAATAACTCAATTTCATTTTTTTTATGGCTTAATAATATTCCATTGTATATATGTGCAACATCTTCTTTATCCATTTATCTGTTGATGGACACTTAGGTTGCTTCCATGTCCCATCTATTGTAAATAGTGCTGTAGTGAATATTGTGGTACAAGACTCTTTTTGAATTATGGTTTTTTCAGGGTATATTCCCAGTAGTGAGATTGCTGGGTCATATGGTAGTTCTATTTTTAGATTTTTAAGGAAACTCCATACTGTTCTCCATGTGGCTGTATCAATTTACATTCCCACTAACAGTGCAAGTGGGTTCCTTGTTCTCCACACCCTCGCCAGCATTTACTGTTTGTAGATTTTTTGACGATGACCATTCTGATCAGTGTGAGGTGATACCTCATTGTGGTTTTGCATTTCTCTAATGATTAGTGATGTTGATCATCCTTTCATGTGTTTGCTGACAATCTGTATCTCTTTGGAGAAATGTTTATTTAGGTCTACTCCCATTTTTGGATTGGGTTTTTGGGGTTTTTTTGATATTGAGCTGCATGAGCTGCTGGTATATTTTGGAGATTATTCCTTTGTCAGTTGCTTCCTCTGCAAATATTTTCTCCCATTCTGAGGGTTGTCTTTTCTTCTTGTTTATGGTTTCCTTTGCTGTGTAAAAGCTTTTAAGTTTCACTAGGTCCCATTTGTTCATTTTTGGTTTTATTTCCATTTCTCTAGGGGGTGGATCAAAAAGGATCTTGCTGTGATTTATGTCATAGAGTGTTCGGCCTATGTTTTCCTCTAAGACTTTTATAGTGCCTGGCCTTACATTTAATCTTTAATCTATTTTGAGTTTATTTTGTGTATGGCGTTAGGGAGTGTTCTAATTTCATTCTTTTACATGTAGCTGTGCAGTTTTCCCAGCACCAAATACTGAAGAGGTTGTCTTTTCTCCATTATATACTCTTGCCTCCTTTGTCAAAAATAAGGTGATCATATGTCCATGGGTTTATCTCTGGGCTTTCTATCCTGTTCCATTGATCTATATTTCTGTTTTTGTGCCAGTACCATACTGTCTTGATTAGTGTAGCTTTGTGGTATAGTCTGAAGTAAGGGAGCCTGATTCCTCCAACCCTGTTTTTCTTTTTCAAGATTGCTTTGGCTATCAGGGTATTTTGTTTTTCCATACAAATTGTGAAATTTTTATTCTAATTCAGTGAAAAATGCCATTGGTAGTTCGATAGGGATTGCACTGAATCTGTAGATTGCTTTGGGTAGTATAGTCATTTTTACAATGTTGATTCTTCCAATCCAAGAGCATGGTATATCTCTCCATCTGTTTGTATCATCTTTAATTTCTTGCATCAGTGTCTTACAGTTTTCTGCATACAGTTTTCTTTGTCTCTTTAGGTAGGTTTATTTTGAGGTACTTTATTCTCTGTGTTGCAATGGTATATGGGATTGTTTCCTTAATTTCTCTGTCAGATTATTTATCATTAGTGTATAGGAATGCAAGAGATTTCTGTACATTAATTTTGTATCCTGCTACTTTGCCAAATTCATTGATTAGCTCTAGTAGTTTTCTGGTAGCATCCTTAGGATTCTCTATGTATAGAATCAAGTCATCTGCAAACAGTGACAGTTTTTTTCTTCTTTTGGTTTGGTTTGGTTTCCTTTCATTTCTTCTTTTTCTCTGATTACTGTGGCTAAAACTTCCAAAACTACGTTGAATAATGGTGGTGAGAGTGGGCAAACTAATCTTAGTGGAAATGCTTTCAGTTTTTCACCATTGAGAACAATGTTGGCTGTGGGTTTGTCATACATGGCCTTTATTATATTGAGGTAGGTTCCCTCTGTGCCTACTTTCTGGAGAGTTTGTATCTTAAATTTGTGTTGAATTTTGTCAAAAGCTTTTTCTGCATTTATTGAGATGATCATATGGTTTTTCTCCTTCAATTTGTTAATATTGTGTATCACATTGATTGATTTGCATATATTGAAGAATCCTTGCATTCCTGGAATAAACCCAACTTAGTTACTGTGTATGATCCTTTTAATGTGCTGTTGGATTCTGTATGCTAGAATTTTGTTGAGGATTTTTGCATCCATGTTCATCAGTGATATTGGCCTGTAGTTTTCCCTCTTTGTGAAATCTTTGTCTGGTTTTGGTTTCAGAGTGATGGTGGCCTTGTAGAATGAGTTTGGGAGTCTTCCTCCCTCTGGTATATTTTGGAAGAGTTTGAGAATGATAGGTGTTAGCTCGTCTCTAAATGTTTGATAGAATTCTCCTGTGAAGCCATCTGGTCCTGGGCTTTTGTTTGTTGAGAGATGTTTAATCACAGTTTCAATTTCAGTGCTTGTGATTTGTCTGTTTATATTTTCCATTTTTTCCTGGTTCTGTCTTGGATGGTTGGACTTTTCTAACAATTTGTGCACTTCTTCCACGTTTTCCATTTTATGGGCATATAGTTTCTTGTAGCAATCTCTAATGATCCTTTGTATTTTTGTGGGGTCAGTTTCGATTTTTTTGTTCTTTCTCTAATTGCTTTATGTGTAAGGTTAGGTTGTTTATTTGAGATTTTTCTTATATCTTGAGTTAGGATTTTTATTGAGATAAACTTCCCTCTGAGAACTGCTTTTGCTGCATCCCATAGGTTTTGGGCCATCATGTTTACATTGTCATTTGTTTCTAGGTATTTTTTGATTTGTTCTCTGATTTCTTCAGTGGTCTCTTGGTTATTTTGTAGCATATTTTTTAGCCTCCATGGGTTTGTATTTTTTAGTTTTTTTTTTCCTGTAATTGATATCTAGTCTCATAGTGTTGTGGTCAGAAAAGATACTTGATGACTTTAATTTTCTAAAATTTACCAAAGCTTGATTTGTGACCCAGGATATGGTCTATCCTGGAGAATGTTCCATAAGCTCTTGAGAAGAAAGAGCTTTGATCATCATTTTGAATGATCTGTCCTTTGGTGAAAATGGGGTTTTAAAGTCCCCTACTATGAGTGTGTTACTGTTGATTTCCCCTTTTATGGCTGTTAGCATTTGCCTTATGTATTGATGTGCTCCTATGTTGGGTGCCTAAATATTTACAATTAGTATTTCTTCTACTTGGATTGATCCCTTGATCATTAAGTAGTGTCCTTCTTTATCTCTTTTAATAGTCTTTATTTTAAAGTCTATTTTGTCTGATATGAGAATGGCTACTCCATCTTTCTTTTGATTTCCATTTGTCAGTTGTTACTTCTTTTTCATTTCTAATTCTGTTGATTTGAGTCTTCTCCTTTTTTTTACTGATGAGTTTGGCTAATTGTTTTTCAATTTTGTTTATCTACTCAACGAACCAGCTTTTAGTTTTATTGACTTTGCTATTGTTTCCTTCATTTCTTTTTCATTTATTTCTGATGTGATCTTTATGATTTCTTTTCTTCTGCTAACTTTTCGATTTTTTTGTTCTTTCTCTAATTGCTTTATGTGTAAGGTTAGGTTGTTTATTTGAGATTTTTCTTATATCTTGAGTTAGGATTTTTATTGAGATAAACTTCCCTCTGAGAACTGCTTTTGCTGCATCCCATAGGTTTTGGGCCATCATGTTTACATTGTCATTTGTTTCTAGGTATTTTTTGATTTGTTCTCTGATTTCTTCAGTGGTCTCTTGGTTATTTTGTAGCATATTTTTTAGCCTCCATGGGTTTGTATTTTTTAGTTTTTTTTTTCCTGTAATTGATATCTAGTCTCATAGTGTTGTGGTCAGAAAAGATACTTGATGACTTTAATTTTCTAAAATTTACCAAAGCTTGATTTGTGACCCAGGATATGGTCTATCCTGGAGAATGTTCCATAAGCTCTTGAGAAGAAAGAGCTTTGATCATCATTTTGAATGATCTGTCCTTTGGTGAAAATGGGGTTTTAAAGTCCCCTACTATGAGTGTGTTACTGTTGATTTCCCCTTTTATGGCTGTTAGCATTTGCCTTATGTATTGATGTGCTCCTATGTTGGGTGCCTAAATATTTACAATTAGTATTTCTTCTACTTGGATTGATCCCTTGATCATTAAGTAGTGTCCTTCTTTATCTCTTTTAATAGTCTTTATTTTAAAGTCTATTTTGTCTGATATGAGAATTGCTACTCCATCTTTCTTTTGATTTCCATTTGCATGGAATATCTTTTTCCATTACCTTACTTTCAGTCTGTATGTCTCCCTAGGTCTGAAGTGGGTCTCTTTTAGACAGTATATATACAGGTCTTGTTTTTGTACCCATTCAGTTAGTCTGTGTCTTTTGGTTGGAGCATTTAATCCATTTACGTTAAGGTAATTATTGATATGTATGTTCCTATGACCATTTTCTTAATTGTTTTGGGTTTGTATTTGTAGGTCTTTTCCTTCTCTTGTGTTTCCTGCCTAGAGACATTCCTTTAGCATTTGTTGTGAAGCTGGTTTGGTGGTGCTGAATTCTCTTAGCTTTTGCTTGTCTGTAAAGGTGTTAATTTCTCCTTTGAAAATGAATGAGATCCTTGCTGGGTAATCTTGGTTGTCGGTTTCTCCCTTTCATCACTTTAAATATGTCCTGCCACTCCCTTCTGGCTTGTAGAGTTTCTGCTTAAAGATCAGCTGTTAACCTTATGGGGATTCCCTTGTATGTTATTTGTTGCTTTTCCCTTGCTGCTTTTAATATTTTTTCTTTGTATTTAATTTTTGATAGTTTGATTAACATATATCTCGGCATGTTTCTCTTTGGGTTTATCCTGTATGGGACTCTCTGTGCTTCCTGGACTTCATTGACTATTTCCTTTCTCATGTTAGGGAAGTTTTCAACTATAATCTCTTCAAATATTTTCTCAGTCCCTTTCTTTTTCTCTTCTTCTTCTGGGACCCCTATAATTTGAATGTTAGTGTGTTTAAGGTTTTCCCAGAGGTCTCTCAGACTGTCCTCAGTTCTTTTCATTCTTTATTTTTATTTTGCTCCCTGGCAGTTAGTTCCAACATTTTATCATCCAGCTCACTTATCCATTCTTCTGCCTCAGTTATTCTACTATTGATTTCTTCTAGATTATTTTTAATTTCAGTTATTGTGTTGTTCATCACTGTTTGTTTGCTCTTTAGTTCTTCTAGATCCTTGTTAAATGTTTCTTGTATTTTGTCCATTCTCTTTCTGAGATTTTGGATCATCTTTACTATCATTACTCTGATTCTTTTTCAGGTAAGTTGTCTATTTCATTTTCATTTATTTTCTTGTAGGTTTTTACCTTGCTCCTTCATTTATAACAGATTTTTTTTTTTTTTTTTTTTTTTTAATGTATGGGGCTGTATTCCTGTGTTACTGGTTGTTTGGATTGAGGTCTCCAGCATTGAAGTTTGCAGGCAGCTGGATAGAGCCGGGTTTTGAGCTGAGATTAGAACCTCTGGGAGGCCTCACTCTGGTTAATATTCCCTGGGTTCTGAAATTCTCTCTTATTCCAGTGGTTTGGACTCAGAGCTCCCTCCCACCACAGAAATTCAGGCCCGACCTCTGGCCTGGGAAACAAGATCTTGAAACCAGTCACTGGGGTCTCCTCCCGTCCCCTTAGTTGTCCATGGGCCCTCACCAGTGCCTGGTAGGTGCCCTAGTTGTGCGGAGACACGAGTTCTACATCCTCCTAGTGTGCCATCTTGACTCCACCCTCTGTAACTGGTATATTTAATGGACTTCTCTCTTGGGTCATGAATGAAATTTTCCACTTTATTAATTTTCAAGGAGTTTATGAATTCATCTATAATCAGCAGCTACATTTTTGCCTTGGGTTATTTATGTTCCACTGCTGATAAACATAAAATAACCAAATTCTAATTAAAAACTTCAACTGAATCTATTTGTTAATAGTTTAACTTACAATAGACATTATAGCCTGAAATATTTGAAAAGCCTTCATTTATTATCCATCAATTTTATTTGTACTTTCTGGCATATCCAAGATTAAAAGAAATAGCATAACCATGTAAAATTAATTAAATATTGTTGTGACCTTATTACAGTGATGAAGTAGTCTATAGCTCCTAGAAACCCATCTAATGTATTTTTTCTCTTGTTTAAAATTTAAGTCAATTTGATTGTGAAATATCTTTTTTTAAAAAGATTTCTTAAGTATTAAATGCACACACAATCTCTATTAACTCTCTTAGAGAATTTGTTGTCAATTATTTCTTTGCCATCACATGCTAACAATCTCTCTTGAAAACTGGAGTAAGAGTTCCTTGTAGGCTAAAATCTCCTGGCAAATTTCCTCAAAGTAATATAAATATCTATATCACTGAATGTGGCAGGTGAATAATCAATAAGAAAAAGGCCTTATTCTTCCCTTATCTTTATATACCTCAGAGGGCCTTAACTAAACCTAGAAAGGTCATGGTTGAATAGAAAACCTTATATCATCACTAGAATGAAAACTAGCACAGAAGAATGAGTACTACTCAGTTCTTAATTAACCAACCCAGGCATAGGTCTAGAGTTTGGAGAGGTGTTCAGAAGTGGAAGAATGAGGAAAAGGCAGACTTCTCTGAGGTATGAATGATGCTTTAGTAAAAATCAAGACATGCTTATGCACATAAATTTAAGATTTTATGTTTCTCATATCATAATTTTAAAGTGTTTAAAACTACATCAAATAGAAATTAATATTTGGGTGCCCAAAATTTACCTCTTTTTCTCTCTCTTAGTTCTCCAGCACTCATCCTTTATACAGACTCTACACCGCCAGCTGCTATTGTTTTATAATTTCCAAAGACATAAATATTCCATAGTATGTGGATATGCACAAGTCTAGATGTAGAACCTCAGTGACATAAATAGCTTTATCTTTTTATGGCAGCTAAGTTCATCTAAAGGAATTTGTTTTATTTTCTTGTATTTTTGGCTAAGAGTTTTCCACCTCTGATAATTCATGTCTTTGAAAATACCTAAAATGTATAGGTCAAAAACAAAAGAGAAAATAAAGAAATAAAACCCAAACCCAAACTCTATTATTGTTATTGTTGTTTTTAGGAAAAATGAGAGATCACTACCTTCCTGTCCATATATTTGTCAATAAAATAATCAATAAACAATCTATAATAGGAATAGAAAAAGTTTATTTGAGCCAAACTGAGCCCAGAAGACAGCCTCTCAGATAACTCTGAGGAACTGCTACAGAGAGGCATGTTTTTCAGCACAGCTTTATGTCTTGTCAGAACAAAGAGCATTAAACAAGACAGGGAAAGGTTCATTCAAGGTTTCAGAAAAAACAGACAAGCATGTACACATCTAGTCAGTATAGCCTTGGCACCTGGGAAAAGAGACTAGTCGAAGGAGTACTAGCATTTGATGTCCCAGGTAGGGAGGCTTTTAATCTTTTTTTTTTTTTTAACATCTTTATTGGAGTATAACTGTGTTACAATAGTGTGTTAGTTTCTCCTTTATAACAAAGTGAATCAGTTATACATA
>NC_041226.1:35428020-35428878 GCF_002837175.3 Physeter macrocephalus | reverse complement strand
CCTCCATACGGTTCTCCATAGTGGCCGTATCAATTTACATTCCCACCAGCAGTGCAAGAGGATTCCCTTTACTCCACACCCTTTCCAGCATTTATTCTTTCTAGAGTTTTGGATGATGGCCAATCTGACCGGTGTGAGATGATATCTCATTGTCGTTTTGATTTGCATTTCTCTAATGATTAATGATGTTGAGCATTCTTTCATGTGTTTGTTGGCAATCTGTATATCTTCTTTGGAGAAATATCTATTTAGTTCTTCTGCCCATTTTTGGATTGGGTTGTTTGTTTTTTTGTTATTGAGCTGCATGAGTTGCTTATAAATTTTGGATATTAATCCTTTGTCAGTTGCTTCATTTGCAAATATTTTCTCCCATTCTGAGGGTTGTCTTTTGGTCTTGTTTATGGTATCCTTTGCTGTGCAAAAGCTTTTAAGTTTCATTAGGTCCCATTTGTTTATTTTTGTTTTTATTTCCATTTCTCTAGGAGATGGGTCATAAAGGATCTTGCTGTGATTTATGTCATAGAGTGTTCTGCCTATGTTTTCCTCTAAGAGTTTGATAGTGTCTGGCCTTACATTTAGGTCTTTAACCCATTTTGAGTTTATTCTTGTGTGTGGTGTTAGGGAGTGTTCTAATTTCATACTTTTACATGTAGCTGTCCAGTTTTCCCAGCACCACTTATTGAAGAGGCTGTCTTTTCTCCACTGTATATCCTTCCCTCCTTTATCAAAGAAAAGGTGACCATATGTGTGTGGGTTTATCTCTGGGCTTTCTATCCTGTTCCACTGATCTATATTTCTGTTTTTATGTCAGTACCATACTGTCTTGATTACTGTAGCCTTGTAATATAGTCTGAAGTC
>NC_041226.1:35425428-35427215 GCF_002837175.3 Physeter macrocephalus | reverse complement strand
ATGATCATATGGTTTTTCTCCTTCAGTTTGTTGATATGGTATATCACATTGATTGATTTGCGTATATTGAAAATCCTTGCATTCCTGGAGTAACCCCACTTGATCATGGTGTATGATCCTTTTAATGTGCTGTTGGATTCTGTTTGCTAGTATTTTGTTGAGGATTTTTGCATCTATGTTCATCAGTGATATTGGCCTGTAGTTTTCTTTCTTTGTGATGTCTTTGTCTGGTTTTGGTATCAGGGTGATGGTGGCCTCATAGAATGAGTTTGGGAGTGTTCCTCCCTCTGCTATCTTTTGGAAGAGTTTGAGAAGGAGAGGTGTAAGCTCTTCTATAAATGTTTGACAGAATTCCCCTGTGAAGCCATCTGGTCCTGGGCTTTTGTTTGTTGGAAGATTTTTAATCACAGTTTCAATTTCAGTGCTTGTGATTGGTCTGTTCATATTTTCTATTTCTTCCTGGTTCAGTCTCGGCAGCTTGTGCATTTCTAAGAATTTGTCCATTTCTTCCAGGTTGTCCATTTTATTGGCATACAGTTGCTTGTAGTAATCTCTAATAATCTTTTGTATTTCTGCAGTGTCAGTTGTTACATCTCCTTTTTCATTTCTAATTCTATTGATTTGAGTCTTCTCCCTTTTATTCTTGATGAGTCTGGCTAATGGTTTATCAATTTTATTTATCTTCTCAAAGAACCAGCTTTTAGTTTTATTGATCTTTGCTATTGTTTCCTTCATTTCTTTTTCATTTATTTCTGATCTGATCTTTATGATTTCTTTCCTTCTGCTAAATTTGGGGTTCTTTTGTTCTTCTTTCTCTAATTGCTTTAGGTGCAAAGTTAGGTTGTTTATACGAGATGTTTCCTGTTTCTTAAGGTAGGATTGTATTGCTATAAACTTCCCTCTTAGAACTGCTTTTGCTGCATCCCATAGGTTTTGGGTCGTCGTGTCTCCATTGTCATTTGTTTCTAAGTATTTTTTGATTTCCTCTTTGATTTCTTCAGTGATCACTTCGTTATTAAGTAGTGTATTGTTTAGCCTCCATGTGTTTGTATTTTTTACAGATCTTTTCCTGTAATTGATATCTAGTCTCATAGCGTTGTGGTCAGAAAAGATACTTGATATGATTTCAATTTTCTTAAATTTGCCAAGGCTAGATTTGTGACCCAATATATGATCTATCCTGGAGAATGTTCCATGAGCACTTGAGAAAAATGTGTATTCTGTTGTTTTTGGATGGAATGTCCTATAAATATCAATTAAGTCCATCTTGTGTAATGTATCATTTAAAGCTTGTGTTTCCTTATTTATTTTCATTTTGGATGATCTGTCCATTGGTGAAAGTGGGGTGTTAAAGTCCCCTACTATGATTGTGTTACTGTCGATTTCCCCTTTTATGGCTGTTAGTATTTGCCTTATGTATTGAGGTGCTCCTATGTTGGGTGCATAAATATTTACAATTGTTATATCTTCTTCATGGATCGAACCCTTGATCATTATATAGTGTCCTTCTTTGTCTCTTGTAATAGTTTTTACTTTAAAGTCTATTTTGTCTGATATGAGAATTGCTACTCCAGCTTTCTTCTGATTTCCATTTGCATGGAATATCTTTTTCCATCCCCTCACTTTCAGTCTGTATGTGTCCCTAGGTCTGAAGTGGGTCTCTTGTAGACAGCATATATATGGGTCTCGTTTTTGTATCCATTCAGCCAGTCTGTGTCTTTTGGTGGGAGCATTTAATCCATTTACATTTAAGGTAATTATCAATATGTATGTTCCTATTACCATTT
>NC_041226.1:35423192-35423459 GCF_002837175.3 Physeter macrocephalus | reverse complement strand
GTTATTAAAATAAAAAATAATTATTAAGAAGAAAAATTTCTATTAAAAAAAACAAAAAACAAAAAACGGGTCAGTCTAACCCTAGGAAAAATGGTGGAAACAAAGCTGTACAGACAAAATCTCACACAGCAGCACACACATACACACTCACAAAAAGAAAAAAGGGTAAAATAATACTATATCTTGCTCCCAAAGTCCACCTCCTCAACTTGGGATATTTCGCTGTTTATTCAGGTTTTCCACAGATGCAGGGCACTTCAACTTGAT
>NC_041226.1:35422678-35423088 GCF_002837175.3 Physeter macrocephalus | reverse complement strand
GGAACGGCAGACTCGGGGGCCCGGGCACAGGCCAGGGGGAGGGAGGGGCACGGATGCGGGGCGAGCTTGCGGCGGCAGAGGCCGGCGTGAGGCTGAACCGGCTCGAGGCATGCCACGCGTTCTCCCGGGGAAGATGTCCCTGGATCCCGGGACCCCGGCAGTGGCGGGCTGCACGAGCTCCCGGGAGGGGCGGTGTGGAGAGTGACCTGTGCTTGCACACAGGCCTCTTGGTGGCGGCAGCAGCAACCGTAGCGTCCCATGCCCGTCTCTGCTGTCCGCCCGACAGCCGCGGCTCGCGCCCGTTTCTGGAGCTCCTTAACGCGGTGCCCTTAATCCCCTCTCCTCGCGCCCCAGGAAGCAAAGAGGCAAGAAAAAGTCTCCTGTCTCTTTGGCAGCTCCGCGCCCGTTTC